>NC_066517.1:21705039-21732539 GCF_024679095.1 Eriocheir sinensis | reverse complement strand
TATTAAAACACCAATTAAGAAGAGAACTAGCAAATATAAAGAGAGAGAGAGAGAGAGAGAGAGAGAGAGAGAGAGAGAGAGGAAAAAGATCTGACTAGGGGAAAAATAGGAACGCAAAAAAAGAAAAAGAAAAGAAAGAATGGGATAGGAGGAACTTATGATGTGCTTACCAGAGGCGATTTACGTTTCTAATTAATCTAGTCTATTTAAACACCAATTAAGAAGAGAACTAGCAAATATAAAGAGAGAGAAGGAGACGTGAGAGACAAGAGGAAAAAGAACCGATTAGAGGAAAATAGGAACATAATATACTTAGTTAACTCGTGTTTTGCATTAGTTAAGTCTTTATGTTATCGTTGTAAAAAAGTAAAGGACAAATGCGAAGAGGAAAATGAAGACTTGAGAAACCAGAGACAAAAATAACGAAAAAAAACGGAAGTAAAAATGAACTTGTGGTTTGTTTAGGTAGCTGATTCGTGTTTTAAACTGATACATTTTTAATAACTCCACTTTTTAGAAGATGAAAGGATAAAATAGAAAGTGGGAATGAAAACAAAACCTGAGTCAGGAAAATAACGTAAAAGGTAGTGAAAAAAGGAGGATAGGAACGATACAGAAAGTGGAAAAGAATGAAAGACCAGGAAGAAGAGGAAAATAAAAACATGAGAGATCAGAGACAAAAATAACGAAAAAAAAACACGGAAGTATAAAGGAACTTGTGGGTTATTTTCTTAGTTATCCTTTTTTTTTATATAACTCCACCACTTTTAAGAAGATGAAGGGCTAAAATAGAAAGTGGGAAATGGAAACAAAACCCGAGGCAGGAAAATAATGTAAAAAGTAGTGAAATAAGGAGGAAAGGAACGATTCAGAAAGTGGAAAAGAACGAAAGATCAGGAAGGAAAATGAAAAAAATAAAAAGCTAGAAGAAAAGAAGACAGGAAGGAAACAAAGTGAAAAATGAAAAAGGGACGAGGAAGAGACAAGGACGTTAAGAGAAGGAAAAAGGAAAATTGAAAGGAAACAAAATGGAAAATGATAACAGTTGACGAGTAAGGAAAAAAAGAAAGTAAAGAGCGGGAAAAAATTAAGAGAGGAAGGAAATCAAATGGAAAATGGAAAAATGACGAGGAACGAAAAAAACAAACATAGAAAGCAGGATAAAAGGAACATAGGAAGGGAAACAAAAATGGAAAGTGAAAGAAAAATAAGATGAGGAAGGAAGACAACGTAAAAAGCAGGAAAAAAAAAGAATGAGAGGAAGGAAATGAAATGGAAAATGAATAAAAAAGTCGAGGAAGGAAAAAAAGAACGTGAAGAACAGGAAAAAAAGAAGATAGGAAGGAAACAAAAAGGCCAATGAAAAAGATGGAAAAAAGGACAAAGAGCAGGAAAAGAGGAAGATGGGAACGAAACTGAAAAAAATGAGAAAAATAAGACGAGGAAGGAAGAAAAAGAATGTAAAAAAGCAGGAAAAAGGAAGATAGGAAGGAAACAAAATGGAAAATAGAAAATAAGACAAGGAAGGAAAAAAAGAACGTTAAAAGTAGGAAGGAAAAGGAAAATAGGAACGAAGCAAAAAGCGGAAAATAAAAAAAGTCAAAAGAGAAAAAAAAACCGTGCAGTGGGAAAAAAGGAAGATATTAAGGAAACAAAATGGAAAAAAAAAAGGCGAAGAAAAAGAACATGAAAACAGGAAAAAAAAGGAAAGTGGGAACGAAGCAAAAGGTGAAAAATGAAAAAAAGATGAAGGAAAACATGGAAAATAAAGAGCAGGAAAAAAAAGCAGATAGGAACAAAGCAGAAAATGGAGAATGGAAAACAGAACAAGACGAGGAGGGAAAATAACGTAAAAATCAGGAAAAAAAAGAAAGAGAGGAAGGAAATAAGATGGAAAATGAATGAAAAAGTCGAGAAAGAAAAAAAAAGAACGTAAAGAGCGGGAAAAGAGGAAGATAGATAGGAAACAAAATGGAAGGTAAATAAAATAAAAGACGAGAATGTAAAAAAAAAGTAAAAAGCAGAAAAAAGAAAGATAAGAAAAAAAGAAAATCGAAAGTGAAAGGAGAGACGAAGGGAAAAAAGTAAACAGTAAGAAAAAAAGAAAATGGGAACGAAGGAAAAAGTGGAAAATTGATAAAAAGCAGGAAAAAAAGAAAGAGATGAAGGAAATAAAATGGAAAATGAATAAAAAGTCGAGGAAGAGAAAAAAACGTAAAGAACAGGAAAAGAGGAACATAGAAAGGAAACAAAATGGAAGATAAATAAAATAAAAGACGAGAAAGTAAAAAAAGTAAAAAGCAAAAAAAAGATAAGAAAAAGAAAATCGAAAATGAAAGGAGAGACGAAGAGGGGAAAAAAGGAAAGTAAATAGTAAAAAAAAGGAAGATGGGAACGAAGCAAAAAAGTGGAAAATTGATAAAAAAAACAAGAAAGGTAAAAAAAACGTCAAGAACAGGAAAAAAAGGACGAATGGAACGAAGCAAAAAGTGAAAAATGAAAAAAAAAGAGAGAAAAAGAACGTAAATGACAGAGAAAATAGGAAAATAGGAACGAAGCGAAATGGAAGATAGAAAAGAAAAACAGGGAACGTATAAACAAACAAACAAAAAAAGAAGTAAAGAGCAGGAAAAAAAGGAAGGATAGGAACGAAGCCTCACGTGTCCACTTTGCACTTCCTGTTTTTCTTCCTCCCTCCGATCACTCACTCACGCACACACGCACACACTCACGCACTCACGCAATTTCCCTCCCTCTCTGCTGCGTCAAAACGGTAATAGTGTGTGTGTGTGTGTGTGTGTGTGTGTGTGTGTGTGTGTGTGTGTGTGTGTGTGTGGAGACAGGTGTGTGGTGATCACTTAACACCATGAGACTGGGGGGGGAAGGTGGGGTGGTGATGGTGGTGGTGATGGTGGGGGTGGTGGTGGTGATGGTGGTGGTTGCAATCTCACGCAACCTCCTCCCTGTACTGGTCCTCTTCTTCTTCCTCCTCTTCCTCTTCTTGCAACCTCTCTCTCTCTCTCTCTCTCTCTCTCTCTCTCTCTCTCTCTCTCTCTCTCTCTCTCTCTCTCTCTCTCTCTCTCACGTTACTCCATGTACTACTATGAGTAAACCCCTTCCTCCTCCTCTTCTTCTTCCTCCTCCTCCTCCTTCTCCTCCTCTTCATCCTCCTCTTCCTCATTCCTGTACCTCATTCCAGTTCCCCTTTCCTCCATTTTTCTCCTCTCCCCTCGAACCCTTTTACTACCGCCGCCCATTATTAGAGTTGAATGTGTGTCAGTGTGCCAGTTTCCCCTATTCCGCTCCCCTCCTTTTCCTGGCCCTCTGACCCTCTCTCTGGGTGGTGCCACGAAGCGCTCAGCGAGGCACTCACTCTTCGGCACTCTTCCCCCTTCCCTGCATGGCTCTCTCAGCTGACCGGACCCTCCTCCCCTCCCTCCCTCCAGTCACCCTTCGTCCACCCATAGAGTAATCCGCGGTGTGTGGTGGAGGAGGAGGAGGTGGAGGAGGAGAGGGGTGTGTGTGTGTTGTGACGGGAGGTGCAGTTACTCTCCCCCCTCTTCTCCCTCTCCCTCCCCTCGCCCCCCGTCCCTGTAAGATTGCGAGGTGCCAGTTCGGCCGACAGATGGCAGCCACGTCGTACAGTCGGCTCTTATTGATTTGAAGGCCTGCGTGCTCGAGAACCTGGCTCTCCTATGATCAATACTGGCTTATTCTTAGCTCTTCGCCGCCGCGGATGAATAAAACATGGTAGATTGATCTAATTAGCACCCCAGAGATCACCCGTGGGAATGGCGGACCCCCAGGGAGCGAGTTCAGCCCCCCGACTCGAGGTCTTCGCCGTAGGGTCACATGGCGCGGGACGGGAATTCTGTTGACGTCATACGAGTGGCGGCGATGGCGTGGAGCAGGTCGCAGCGTTGCCAAGGTCGCGGTTTTTCCACTCAATTGGGCTATTTTCTGAGGGTTTGCGAGATGCAGTCGTAACCCGGGCTACGGTTTTAGGGATGCTATTATTTTTAATTTCATGTCACTAGTTCACACAATAAAAAATGAACTGTTCTGAAAATGTAACCGCAGTTTAGTTAGTTATTTGGATACATAAATATCGTTTCGCTATATAATACTTACACTTCAGTGCGTTAGATACAGGATTTTTTTTTTATCAGGTTTATTGCCTTGTCACGACGCAGCATAACGTCGTGTTCGTGCTGGGCTATTCTGGGTCACTTCTGGCGTGGACGTCCGCGGGTCGCTCCAGAAGGAATAATTTGGCAACCCTGTGAGGCGGCCGCGAGTTGGGTGTCAGTGTAATGTAGCCCAGCGTGGAGATAGACGGTGGCGCACCTCTCCCGCAAGTCGCTAGGTCCCGGTGTTGTCCTTAGGGGCCTTAGCGTTGGCCAGTGAGTGTGTGAGGGAGTGCCCGGCGGTGGATAGGGCCAGGAAGTGCACAACATGGAGGCGGGAGGCTCAGTAGCAGGCCGAAGTCAGGAACGCGAAATGGGCCAACCAATCGTCTAGTTTTGCCTGTTTTGCCTTCCCCCACAAGCCTGCTGAGGGGAATATGTCTCTCCTCAGCGTCACAGGTGAGTCGGAAGGTGTGCTCAAGGTGGGGCGGCGGCAGTAGCACCTGGGAACACCTGAAGGGGAGATGCGTTCGTACCTGTCCAGTGTCCAGCTCCCCTCGCCTCACCTGTCCTGTTCCTCCTCCTTCATCTTTGCTCCCTCGTTCTCCGGCCAGGTCGCTGCCGTGGTTGGGTGGTAGGCTAGGTGTGTGTGTGTGTGTGTGTGTGTGGTATCGTGTACGGGTAATGAGTGTGATGTAGACGAAAATAATGTGTGCGTGCGATGTGTGTGTGTGTGTGTGTATGTGTGTGTGTGTGTGTGTGTGTGTGTGTGTGTGCGCCCGTCATCTATATTAAAGGGTGTGTGCTGCGGTTAAAGTAGTTTTAGTATCGCACTGGAAGGTCACCAATACAGCGTTTCTAATTTATTACGTGCAACAGGAACGGGAGATACATTTAAAAGGGATACTTCCAACGTGCCTGTGTGTGTGTGTGTGTGTGTGTGTGTGTGTGTGTGTGTGTGTCAGGGGCTTCAATGAATAATTTACACACCTTTCTAACGTGGCGCAGAGTTGAGTTATTTTGAGTTCCTTCCTCCAGGTTGGCAAACGCGAGTAACGAGCATAACGAGCCGTGTTGCTTTTTTTTTTAATGTTTTTTGACCTATTGTGTTGCGGTTAGTGTTGCTCGGGTCAGTGTGTGTGTGTGTGTGTGTGTGTGTGTGTGCGTTCAACATTCGATATCCTCTTTTATATTCTTTTTTTATTTTTTATATTTTTTTACTGATGTTGCTTTACGTTTGATGTTACAAGTGTTCGTTTTTTTTTCTCGCTATTTCGTTATGGTGATGTCTATAGTGTGTTCGGGTGTGCTTGTATAACGTGCTTGTGGTGTCCTGTTTTCCCTTTCTCTTGTATGGTGATGGATTACTTGCTGTTGTTGTTGTTGTTGTTGTTCGGATATTGTTGTTGTTGTATGGTGATGGTGGTGTCGGCCATAGACTCCTTACTTCTTTATCGCCTTCTTCCTGTTTCCTCTTCTCCTTTCTTTCCTTTTTTACCTTCTCTTCTCTCTCCTGTTTCTCCCGTTTCTCCTTTCTGATCGCCTTCCTCCTGTTTCCTCTTCTCCTTTCTTCCCTTTTTCCCCTCTTCTCTCTCCTGTTTCTTCTGTTTCTCCTTTCTGATCGCCTTCCTCCTGTTTCCTCTTCTCCATTCTTCCCTTTTCCCCTCTTTTCTCTTTCCTGTTTCTCCTCTCTGATCGCCTTCCTCCTGTTTCCCCTTCTCCTTTCTTCCCTTTTCCCCTCTTTTCTCTCTCCTGTTTCTCCTCTCTGATCGCCTTCCTCCTGTTTCCCCTTCTCCTTTCTTCCCTTTTTCTCCTGTTTCTCCTTTCTGATCGCCTTCCTCCTGTACCTGCTCCTCTTTTCGCTTCTTCTTCTTGCTCCTTCTTGTTCTTCCTTGTTTCTTCTTCCTCTTAATGGTGGTAATGTTATTGTTTCTTGTGTTGGCGGTTTCTGACTCCTCTTCTTACTCTTGTGGTGGATATGAAGTAACAGTTTTTGGGGTCATAGTTAGAGTGAAGTTGTTATTCCTACTGGTGTTGGTAGATCATATTGTCGTAGTAGTGGTGGTGATGGTGGTGGTGATTGGGGCCCTTTTCTTAATTTTGTGATGGAGATGAAGTAACTGTTTTTGGGGTCATAATTAGATTGAAGTTGTTATTCTTACTGGTGTTGGTAGATCATATTGCCGTTGTAGTGGTGGTGATGGTGGTGGTGGTGGTGGTGGTGGTGGCGGCGGCCTTTGACTCCATTTCTGTAGTGGTGATGAAGTAATAGCTTTGGGGTCGTCGTACTAGCTGGGTTATGTCGTTATTCTACTGGTCTTGTTATTTCTATTATGTTCGTGGTCGTAGCCTGTTGTCGTAGAGGTGGTGGTGGTGATGGTGGTGATGATGACCTTTGACTCCTTTTCTTAATTCTGTGATGGAGATGAAGTAACAGTTTTGGGGGTCGTCGTACAAGGTGGGTTATGTCGTTATTCTACTGGTCGTGTTATTTCCATTATATTCGTGGTTGTATTGTCGTAGCGGCGGTGGTGGTGGTGGTGGTCATGGGGGCAGAGGAAGCTTTTGGGTCAGGTTATGCATTCTTCATCAGCTCGTGGACCGCTGCACCGTATACCTGCATTGTCCGCTCTGATTGCCTTACCTGTGTGCGCCGGGGACAGGTGGGGCGCTGAGCTGCTGGGAACAAGGCCAAATTTATCTTTACTGGAGGGAGATGCAGAGAGGGGAAAGGAGACAGGAGATAAAGGGGAAGAAGAGACGAGAGGAGAAAGCGTTGCAGGAGGAGGAGGAGGAGAGGAGAAAGCGTTGCAGGAGGAGGAAGGAGGAGAGGAGAAAGGAGGATTAGAAGAAGGGAGAGGAGACATGAGATAAAGGGGTTGAAGAGAGGAGAGGAGAAAGCGTTGCAAGAGGAGGAAGGAGAGAGGAGAGAGGAAGATTCAAAGAAGGGAAAGAAGATTAGAAGAAGGGAGAAGAGACAGGAGATAAAAGGGAAGAAGAAAGGAGAGGAGACATCGTTGCAGGAGGATGAAGATAAGAAAGAGGAAAAAACAAGAGCAAGAAGAAAAGACAATAAAAGAGAATCAGACAAGAAATGGAGAAACACGAGGAAGAGGAAGAAGAAACAAAGAAGATCAAGGATGACCAGGAAGAAGAAAAGAAAGGAGGAAGAGATAGTACGGAAAGAAGAAACAGAAGAAAGAGGAGAAAGAAGAGGAGGAAAAAGGGAAGAAAGGAGAAAAAAGAAAAAAAGCAAGAAGCAGAAGAGACGGATAAAGGGAAGAAAGAAACGCATCAGCAGAAAGAAGGAGAATAAAAGAAAGATAGAGAAGAAGGAGAAAGAGGAGGAGTAAAGGCAGCAGGAGAAGGAGGAGGAAGAAGAGAAATAATAGAAAATGTAAAACCGTGATCGCCAGGAAGGAACGTCTTGAGAGGGTTAGCGTGTCTCGTGTGTAAGGAGGTAAAAAGAAGGAGGAGGAGGAGGAGGAGGAGGAGATGCCCTTTTTACCACCTTTGTTAGTTCACGTTCTTTGCCCCTCTTTTAGCCTTTTCGTTCAGTGTTAGGGTCAGTCAGGCAAGCCACACGATACATCCTTGCGTCAACTTGTAATACTCTTGTCCTGAAGGCTAAAGGTCAGAGGTGAATGACTGACTTAGCATTGGCTTGGGCGGGGGGTGTCAATGGCCCTTCTGTTTAGTCTTGGGGTCAGTCAGACAAACCACACGAACCATCCTTGCGTCAACATGTAATACTCTTGTCCTGAAGGCTAAAGGTCAGAGGTGAATGACTGACTTGTGGTTGACTTGGGGGGGGGGGGGGTGTCAATGGCCCTTCTGTTTAGTCTTGGGGTCAGTCAGGCAAGCCACACGATCCATCTCTGCGTCAACATGTAATACTCTTGTCCTGAAGGCTAAAGGTCAGAGTTGAATGACTGACTTTGCTTTGGCTTGGGTGGGGGGGTGTCAATGGCCCTTCTGTTTAGTCTCGGGGTTAGTCAGACAAACCACACCATCCATCTCTGCGTCAGCTTGTAATCTTCTTGGGCTAAATACTAAAGGTCAGGGGTGAATAACTGGTTTGAGTCTGACTTGGGCGGGATGGGTCAGTGGCTTTCCGTTTAGTCTTGGGGTCAGTCAAGCAGGCATTCCACTATCCATCCTTGCGTCAACCAGTAATCTTCGTGGCTAAATGCTGGAGGTCAGGGGTGAATAACTGGCTAAAGGCTGGCTTGGAACATGTGAGTGGCCTTCCCGTTCATTCTTGGGGTTAGTCAGGCAGGCATTCCACTATCCATCCTTGCGTCAACCAGTAATCTTCGTGGCTAAATGCTGGAGGTCAGGGGTGAATAACTGGCTAAAGGCTGGCTTGGAACATGTGAGTGGCCTTCCCGTTCATTCTTGGGGTTAGTCAGGCAGGCAGTCCACGGTCCATCCTTGCGTCAACCAGTAATCTTCGTGGCTAAATGCTGGAGGTCAGGGGTGAATAACTGACTTAAGGGTTGGGGGGTACGTGTCAGTGGCCTTCACGTTCATTCTTGGGGTTAGTCAGGCAGGCAGTCCACGGTCCATCCTTGCGTCAACCAGTAATCTTCGTGGCTCAATGCTGGAGGTCAGGGGTGAATAACTGACTTAAGGCTTGGGCGGTACGTGTCAGTGGCCTTCACGTTCATTCTTGTCGTCAGTCAGGCAGGCAATCCACATCATCCATCCATGCGTCAACCAGTAATCTTCGTGCGCTGAATGCTGGAGAGGTGAATAAACTGACATAACGTTGGCTTGGGCGGAATGTGTCAGTGACTTTACCGCGGCTTGGGCTGGAACAGATGGGCGTGGTGCATGGCTGGCCGCGGGTTTTGGGAGGCGGCGCGCGAGGGCTGGCGGTTGGGCTCCTTTGGGCATTAAGAAGATTGCTGTTTTCATGAGGGCGGAATGCAATTTGGGTCTTGGTTAGGTACGTTAGGGCGGGTGTGGGCGGGGCGGGACTGGTGGGTCTGGGCTGGGGGGGGGGGGGGGAACTGGGTGTGATGACCGATAACTGGGTGTGATGACTGATGACTGGGTGTGATGACCGATAACTGGGTGTGATGACTGAGTGAGGGTTTGACTGGGTTTTAATGACTGAATGAGGGTGTGATGACTAGGGGTGATGAATGATGACTTGAGTGAGGGCTTGACTGGGTTTTGATGACTGGATGAGGGTGCGATGACTGTGTGTGATGACTGAGTGAGGGTTTGACTGGGTTATGATGACTAGATAAGGGGGTGATGACTGGGGGTGATGACTGTTGACTGGATGAGAGTTTGACAAGGTTGTGATGACTAGATAGGGGTGTGAAGGGAGTGTATGATGACTTAGAGAGTGTGACAAGGCTGTGATGACCTAGAGAAACGGTGTGACAAGGTTGTGATGATTAGATAGGAGTGTGAAGGGAATATATGATGACTTAGAGAGTGTGACAAGGCTGTGATGTGATGATGATAGAGAATGTTGTGACGACTTAAAAGAGGGTGGAGTTTACCTGTCGTGGGTGTGGTAACAATCTTGACGATGGGATTCTGTTATCTTGATCCTTTTTCACTGCGTTTCTCGAGGTGAAGATAAGAGTAAAGTGTGTTAGATTCCTTTCTCTCTCTCTCTCTCTCTCTCTCTCTCTCTCTCTCTCTCTCTCTCTCTCTCTCTCTCTCTCTCTCTCTCTCTCTCTCTCTTTGTCAGTTTTCTTTTTTTTTGTCGCATATTTCTTAGTATCTCCGTGTGTGTGTGTGTGTGTGTGTGTGTGTGTGTGTGTGTGTGTGTGTGTGTGTGTGTGTGTGTGTGTGTGTGTGTGTGTGTGTTTGAAATGGCGCAAGGATGAGCAATTATTCCAGCTTTGCACACACACACACACACACACACACACACACACACATAGACTTTTGCATTAATTCTATCCACGCTGTCCTCTTCTTGTCGATGAGAGAGAGAGAGAGAGAGAGAGAGAGAGAGAGAGAGAGAGTCACCTTCGCGTATGTTTTGGAATCGTTGCTTTTGAAGGTTATTAAAGGCAATCTTCGTTAATTATATGAGCGCAGCGAGGAATGGAGGCCGCAGGTGTTTTTAAAGGGACAGGTAAACAAACACACGAGAGACTACCGGTGTTTGTTTCCGTGATTGTTTGTTTGTTTGTTTGCTGTCTTTTTTTTTATTTCGTGTTTGGTTTCGAGTTTTTCTTTTTTTCTATTTGTTTTCTGTTATTAGTTTATTTATCTTTATCATTCATTTATTTATTTACTTGTATATATTTTTTAAATCTTTTTTTTATCGTTTTCTGGCCTCGAATTTTTCTTTTTGATTTGTATTCCTGTGATTTGTTTATTTATCTTTTTATCATTAACTTTCATCACTCATCTTTTTCGGTTGTATTTATTTCTCCTTTATTTCTCATTCTTGTTTCCTTTATTCATACTTCTAATTAAGGTCTTCATTATATCAATTTCTACTTGTGCTAATTCTTGCTTGTTTTCATGTATTGTCTGTCTGTTAGCTATACATTCTCCCTTCCACCTCGTTTATTGCCTTTTCTTCATTCTTTTCCTCTATTTCCTGTTTTCTTTTTTTTTCTTCCGTCCACTTCTTTTATCGCCTTTCATTCATTTCCTTCTCTCTATTTCTGTCTTCATCCATTCATCTTGTTTTCTTAATTTCTTTTATCTCTCATTTCTCTCCTCTCCATTTCTTTCTTCTCCCATTCCTCTCCTTTACTCCTTCCTTCTCCCTCCATTTTTTTCTTCTATCTCTTTTATTGCCTTTCATTCGTTTCCTTCTCTCCATTTTTGTCTTTTCCCATTTATCTTATTTTCTTCATTTCTTTTGTCTCCTATTCTTATTCTCTCCATTTCTTTCATCTCACGTTCCTCTCCTTTTCTCTTTCCTTCTCCCTCCATTTCTTTCTTCTATCTCTTTTATTGCCTTTCATTCGTTTCCTTCTCTCCATTTTTGTCTTTTCCCATTTATCTTATTTTCTTCATTTCTTTTGTCTCCTATTCTTGTTCTCTCCGTTTCTTTCTTCTCACGTTCCTCTCCTTTTCTCCTTCCTTCTCCCTCCCATTCCTGTTCTCTCCATTTCTTTCATTTCCCATTCCTCTTCCTCTCCATTTCTTTTGCCTGTCATTCGCTTCCTCTCTTCCATTACTTCGTTTCATCTTTTACTGTCTCCTCTTCTTGTCTCGTCTTTAATTCCTGTGTTTCTTTCCATTTCTTTCATCTCTTCTTCCTCTTTTTCTCATTTCTTTTGCTGTTATTCTCTTCCTTTCCTTCACTTTTTCCTATCTTCCTCCCACCTCTTTTATTGCCCTCCCTTCGTGTTCTTTTCTCTCTCCATTTCTTTTCCTTTCCTTCCATTTCTTGTTCTTTCCGTTTCATCCTTCAACCTCTTTCTTTCTCTCCACTTCTTCGCTTCCCCTTCTTCCTTGTTGCCTCTCCTTCATGTCTCTCCCTTCCTCGGTTCTTTTTCTCTACGATTCGATTCTTTTCCTTCATTTTTTTCCTCTTTTCCTCAGATCCTTTTCCTCACTTCCCCATTTCGTGTTCTTTTCTCTCCCTTTTTCCTTCCCTACGATTCCTGTTCTCTGCGTTTTTTCCTTCTTCGTCCTTCCTTTCCTCCGCTTCTTCGCTTCGCCTTCCTCCTTTAATCCAGACGAAGGAAAGGCAGAAAAGGACAACAAACCAAGATTGGGAGACAGATGTTTTAAGACCGCTGTCCCATCTCTCACTCGGTACCCTATAACCTCTCCTCCTCCTCCTCCTCCTCCTCATTTTCCTCCTCTTCCTTATTTTCCTCCTTTTCTTCACCTTCCTCTTCCTCCTCCTCTACTTCGTCTTCTTTTTTATTTTTGTTTTTCTTGTTTTGTATGTAATATATTATAGTTTACCTTCCAATTTTTCATTTTCTCGTTTTTATTTTTTTATTTTATTTTCTTGTTCTTCTTCGTCTTCAGCGTCCTCCTCCTCCTCCTCCTCGGCATCCTTCAGTGTTTGTTGTTCTTGTTTTCTTGTTCCTGTTCTTCTTTTCTTCTTTTTTTCTTCTCTTTCTTTCGTTCTATATATCTTTTTTTTTCTTCTCCTTAGCGTGTAGGTCCTACGATTCAAGTTTTCAGATAACATGGAAGAAAAGGAGGAGGAGGAGGAGGAGGAGGAGGAGGAGGAGGAGGAGGAGGAAGAGGAGGAGGAGAATAGATTGTTTTTATTTTTATGACCGGAATTGTAGCTAAGATGGCTTACGTAAAAGAGAGAGAGAGAGAGAGAGAGAGAGAGAGTGTTTCTTGTTAAATATTTTAGGTAATTTTCTTCGTTAGTTTAATAAATGTATCTTCTTCTTCTTCTTCTTCTTCTTCTTCTTCTTCTTCTTCTCTTATCTTTTGCTCCTTCAGAATCGACCAATTTGTCAAGGATGTTCACGCGATGCTGAGAGAGAGAGAGAGAGAGAGAGAGATTAGCCTTTCGTTTATATTGCTTAATCCATATTTGCCTTTGGGTCTTCTCCCGCCGGTGGCCTCTCTCTCTCTCTCTCTCTCTCTCTCTCTCTCTCTCTCTCACCTATATAACCTTTCTTTCTCCCTTTATTCATTCTCTCTCTATTCCTATCGTTTTATTTCCCTTTATTTCACTCTTTCCTTCCATTTTTCTTTTCATTCCTATCCTTTCCCCTTCTTTAGGTGCTACTTTCTCTTTGCTCTATCTTTCTTCACGTCTTGCCCTCTCCTTTCCCTCTTTATATCCCTCCTCTCCATCCTTCCCCCCTCTTTCCCTACTTCCCTCCATCTGCTGATAAGGTTTTAACTCCTCTTTCTCTCCGTTTTCTTTCCCTTTCTCCCATTTATTTACGTTCTGAATGATACTTTTCTTCTCCTTGTTTTCTCCTTCAGTTTCATTCCTTCTTTCCTTTCCTTCCTCGTCTCCTTTCCTTCCTTCTCTCATTGTATTCCTCTTCCTTTTCCTTTCTCCGCTCCTTCCCTCCTCCTCCTTCCCTTCTCCCTCCTCTACTTTCCTTCCTCTCCTTTCCTTCCTCTCCTCTTTCCTAAACCTTTCTCATTGTGCTTCTTCTTCTCCTTCTTCTTCTTGTTCTGGTTTTTGTTCTTTTTTTTGTTCTTGTTCTTCTTGTTCTTCTTGTTCTTGTTCTTGTTCTTGTTCTTCTTCTTTCCCTTTCTCTACTTTTTTCTCTCCTTTCATTCCCCCCTCTCATATATCCCTCCTCTTTACCTTCTCGTCCTTCCCTCCTTTCCTCCTTCCCTTCCTCCCTCCCTCCGAAGATAAGATTCGATAAGAGTTAGAGTAACCTTGATAACGTGACTCACACCTGATAGCCACATAGACACACCTGCTAATGACCGACAGGTGTGTGTGTGTGTGTGTGTGTGTGTGTTCCTAGTTATTGCGTGTCAAGATTGTATGAAAAAATGCCACTCAAACGAATTGTATGAGAGAGAGAGAGAGAGAGAGAGAGAGAGAGAGAGAGAGAGAGAGAGAGAGAGAGAGAGAGAGAGAGAGAGAGAGAGAGCATAAGGAAAGGAGAGGAGTAAGGAATGGAAGAAATAAAGCAAATAAAGGAGAGAAAAACAAAAAAAATATAATGGAAGAAGCAAAATATATAGAGGGAGAGAAGTTAAGAGGCAGAGAGAGAGAGAGAGAGAGAGAGAGAGAGAGAGCACAGGAACCAAAAAAAAAGTATATGATAATTCTGACCTCACGATCTACATTTGTTTTTTATTTATTGTTTTTTTTGTGTGTGTTTCGTCAGCGTCAACACACAACACACAGCTAAATATGGCGACGCAGTGTTACCAGTTTCTACTGTGGTTGGTAACACTTCCTAAACGAATTAAGCGAACGATAAAAGTACTGTACACACACACACACACACACACACACACACACACACACACACACACACACACACACACACACACACACACACACACACACACACACACACACGCACACGCAAACACACACACGTCAGAGCCTTCCTTCACCTTCCTTCTTCCCCACTCCTTTCTTCTTCATTTTATTCTTCCCTTTTTTTCTTTTCTTAATTTCACTTCTTTTCCTTCTATCCTTTCCTAACTTTATTCATCCTCAGCCTTATTATCTTCTTTTACACACACACACACACACACACACACACACACACACACACACACACACACACACACACACACACACCTGTCAAATGTCTCGTCAAATCTACTGCAAACTCATTTTCCTGACGATGTTTTATTTCGCTTCTTTGTCCTATTTTTATTTTATTTATATCGTGTTTTTGTTTTGTTTCGGTGTGTGGAAATAGTTTGTTTGAGAGAGAGAGAGAGAGAGAGAGAGAGAGAATCATTAGTCACCAAGATAACCCCCATCACTTCCTAAGTTTACTCCCCCGAAATAAATGGTCTCTTCCTCCTCCTCCTCCTCCTCCTCCTCGTTCTCCTCCTCCTCCTCCTCTTCCTAATCTTCCTCCTGTTTGACATTTTCTGAATTACATTTAAAAATTATTATTATTATTATTATTATTATTATTATTATTATTATTATTATTATTATTATTATTATTATCATTATCATTATTATTATTATTATTTTTTTTACGTTTTTTTACTTACTCTCATTCCTCCCCTCTCTTTTTCTCTTCTCTCTTTCTCTCACTCTTTCTCTCTCTTCTCTCTCTCTCTCTCTCTCTCTCTCTCTCTCTCTCTCTCTCTCTCTCTCTCTCTCTCTCTCTCTCTCTCTCTCTCTCTCTCTCTCTCTCTCTCTCTCTCTCTCTCTCTCTCTCTCTCTCTCTCTCTCTCTCTCTCTCTCTCTCTCTCTCTCTCTCTCTCTCTCTCTCTCTCTCTCTCTCTCTCTCTCTCTCTCTCTCTCTCTCTCTCTCTCTCTCTCTCTCGTGTCTGTCTGTCTGTATGTCTGTCTGTCTTTTTTTCTCTATTTCTCAGGTAAGGGAATTCATGTGTCTAATAGGAGGAGGAGGAGGAGGAGGTGGAGGAGGAGGAGGAGGAGGAGAGGAGGAGGATTGTACTACTGTGTCTCTGCTCTTCTTCCTCCTTCTCCCCCTCGTCTTCCTCTACCTTTCACCTCCTCCTCCTCCTCCTCCTCCTTGTTTCCCGTTCTTCCCCTTCTTTATTGAGCTCCATTTCCTGCTTCCCTATCTCATTCCTGTCTCTTTTGTCTTCCGCTCTTTTTTAGACACATTTTTCTCTCCTCCTTTTTTCATCTGGTTCGGTTTCTCCTTCCTGGTCACGCCGCTTCCCGTTTTCTTCTTGTCTCTCGTTTTCTGTGCTCGTTCGTTTCCTGGTTTCTTTTCTACCTCTGTTTGTGTGTGTGTGTGTGTGTGTGTGTGTGTGTGTGTGTGTGTTTTCTTCTTATCTCATCAACGTTTCGCTATTTCTTATTCTGTTTTCTGTTTTTTTTTCTGTTTCTTATTTTCTTCCGTTTTCTGTGTGCCTCTGTTTCCCGTTTTCTTCTCTATGGCTGTGTTTGTATGTGTGTAAGTATGTATGTTTTTTATTTATGTATGTATGTATGTGTTTTTTGATTTTCCTTCTTTTCTTTCGTTTCTTTTATTCATTTTCTTTATCTTTATCCTATTTCCGTGTTTCTTAATTGCTTTTTATTCATATTTTAGTTTGTTTTAGTTTCGATTCAATACATCTTTTTTTTCCTCTTTGCCTGCGTGATAAACTTTTTTTGTCTGTCCCTTTTTTTGCTTTGTCTTGCCGTTCGAGTGATCTTGTTTTCTCTTTTTATTTCATTTTTTTTCTTATCTTATTTTCTTATTTTATTTCCTTACCTTATTTTCTTATTTTATTTTTATCATATTTTTGTGATCTTATTTTCTTTTCTTATTTTGCCGTTCATCTTGTTTACACCTAAGCTTCCGCCGCGTTTCCCTCACAACAATTTCAACGTTTTCTCACAACTCCAACGTTCCCCTCCCTCACAACTTCAACGTTCCCCTCACAACTTCAACGTTTCCCTCACAACTTCAACGTTTCCCTCACAACTTCAACGTTTCCCTCACAACTCCAACGTTTCCCTCACAACTTCAGCGTTTCTCTCACAACTTCAACGTTTCCCTCACAACTTCAACGTTTCCCTCACAACTCCAACGTTTCCCTCACAACTTCAACGTTTCCCTCACAACTTCAACGTTTCCCTCACAACTTCAACGTTTCCCTCACAACTCCAACGTTTCCCTCACAACTTCAACGTTTCTCTCACAACTCCAACGTTTCCCTCACAACTTCAACGTTTCCCTCACAACTCCAACGTTTCCCTCACAACTTCAGCGTTTCTCTCACAACTTCAACGTTTCCCTCACAACTTCAACGTTTCTCTCACAACTTCAACTTTTCTCTCACAACTTCAACGTTTCTCCCACAACTCCAACGTTCCCCTCACAACTTCAACGTTTCTCTCACAACTTCAACGTTTCCCTCACAACTTCAACGTTTCTCTCACAACTCCAACGTTCCTCCCACAACTCCAACGTTTCCCTCACAACTCCAACGTTTCCCTCACAACTCCAACGTTTCTCCCACAACTTCAACGTTTCCCTCACAACTTCAACGTTTCTCTCACAACTTCAACGTTTCCCTCACAACTTCAACGTTTCCCTCACAACTTCAACGTTTCCCTCACAACTTCAACGTTTCCCTCACAACTCCAACGTTTCCCTCACAACTTCAACGTTTCCCTCACAACTTCAACGTTTCCCTCACAACTTCAACGTTTCCCTCACAACTTCAACGTTTCCCTCACAACTTCAACGTTTCTCTCACAACTTCAACGTTTCCCTCACAACTTCAACGTTTTCCCGCTGGTCCGTGATGCTTGTCTTTTCTCCTCTTTGTTTTCCTTCCTTTCTCTCTACAGTTCCTTTTTTTTATCTTTCGTATCTTCCCTTTTTTCCTTGTTCCGTTTATTCACCTTTTCTTCTCATCCTCCTTTTTTTTCTTTATCTTCATTCACTTTTTCTCCTTATCCTCCCTTTCCTTTTTTTCCTTCTTTCATTTACTCATTTTCTCCTCCTCTTCCTTTCTTCCTTCTTCTGTTTATGGTATGTTTTCCCCATTCTTTCTCTTCTTTTATTTTATTTTCTTTTCCTCTCCTTTCCATTCCTTTCCTTTCCTTTCCCTTCCTTTCCTTTCTCTCCCTTAACTTTCCATTTCATTTCATTCTATTCCTTTCTTTCTTTCCTTTCCTATCCTCACGTTTCCTTTCCTTTCCTTTGCTTTCTCTTTCTTTCATTTCCTTTCCTCCCCTTTCCTTTCTTTCCTTTCCCTTCTTTTCCTTTTCTTCTCCTCTCCTCTCCTTTCTTTTCCTTTCCTTTCCTTTCCATTCCTTTCCTTTCCCTTCCCTTTCCTTTCCTTTCCTTTCCCTTTTTTACTTTTACTATCCTTACCTTTCCTCTCCTTTCCTTTTCTTTCCCTTCTTCCCTTTCCCTTCTTTTCCTTTCTTTCCTTTCCTTTCCTCTCTTTTCCTTCTCTTTCCTTTCTCTCCCTTTCCTTTCCTTTCTTCCCTTTATTTTCCTTTTCTTCTCCTCTCCTTTCCTTTCAGTTCCTTTCCATTCCTTTCCTTTCCTTTCTCTTCCTTAGTCATGTTTTCCTCTCGCTTAAGATTCATTCCCACCCTTTCTACATGCTTTCCTTTTAACATTTCTCTCGTTTTCTCTGCTAATGAAGACGATTTTGGGCCCGTTTCTGTTTACCGCCAGCTCGTTACAAAGTCGCTGCTGTAAGGAAAAGGTTGAAAAGAAAAAAAGTACTCGAAAAAATATGACGAACTTTTTATTTTTCGTTATTTTCTTTTTTTCTTCTGTTGTAAAATAAATTCGTGATTCGAGATGACTACATGTGATGACGCCTCCTCTTCCTTCGCCTCTTCTTCTTCCTCTTCCTCCTCCTCCTCCTCCTCCTCTTGGGTATGTTTCTCTTCCTTATATATCTCTTCCTTTCTTCACTTTCCTTTCCTTTCCTTTCTTTTCCGTTAATTTCCTTTTCAATCCTTTTCTCTCCTTTTTTCCTTGTCTTTCTTTTCTTTTCCTTTACTTTCCATTCCTTCCTATTCCTTTCCTTTCCTTTCCTTTCTTCTCCTCTCGTCTCCTTTCCTGTCCTGTCCTTTCCTCTCCAATCTTTCCCTTTCCTTCCTTTCCTTTCCCTTCCCTTCCCTTCCCTTCCTTTCCCTTCCCATCCCTTTTCTTCACTCTCTTTCCTTTCCTTACTTTCTCTTCCCTTCCCTTCCATTCCCTTTCCATCTCTTCCTTCCCTTCCCTTCCCTTCCCTTCCCTTTTCTTCACTTCCTTTCCTTTCCTTACTTTCTCTTCCCTTCCCTTCCATTCCCTTTCCCTCCCTTTCCTTCCCTTCCCTTCCCATCCCTTCCCATTCCTTTCCTTTCCTTTCCTTTCCTTTCCTTTTTCCTGACCACAATAAGCTCTTTTCCGTCACTTTTCCCTCCATCACCTCCTCCTCCTCCTCCTCCTGGGTATATTTTTCTCCCTATAATTTACGTTTCCGAGACTTGGAAGCCATTGTGGCCGCGCCGAGTCGCTGGTCTTTCTCTCTGACGTATACTTTTTGTGAACTCGTTTCAGATAACATTGTGGTGCGTGAGGGGGGGTGAGGGAGGAGGGGGGGAGGGGGGGAGGGGAGGGAGTGTTAAGGTGTGGGGTTAAGGTGTAGTGGTTGTGGTAGTAGTGGTGGTGGTGGTGGTGGTAGTGGTGGTGGTGTTGACGTTCGTGTTGTGACATGTCGTGACGTGACTGAACGTGACTCGGCCCCCTCGTGTGTCTCTCTCTCTCTCTCTCTCTCTCTCTCTCTCTCTCTCTCTCTCTCTCTCTCTCTCTCTCTCTCTCTCTCTCTCTCTCTCTCTCTCTCTCTCTCTCTCTCTCTCTCTCTCTCTCTCTCTCTCTCTCTCTCTCTCTCTCTCTCTCGCTCTCTCTCTCTCTCTCTCTCTCTCTCTCTCTCTCTCTCTCTCTCTCTCTCTCTCTCTCTCTCTCTCTCTCTCTCTCTCTCTCTCTCTCTCTCTCTCTCTCCTGTAATTATCAAGTCCCTTCACTCTCTCTCTCTCTCTCTCTCTCTCTCTCTCTCTCTCTCTCTCTCTCTCTCTCTCTCTCTCTCTCTCTCTCTCTCTCTCTCTCTCTCTCTCGCCTCGGCCCAACTCATCACCTTTAAAACTATCTTGAGCCAGGGACCTTGCGGCTAGAGGCTGTGTGTGCGTGTGTGCGTGTGTGTGTGTGTGTGTGTGTGTGTGTGTGTGTGTGTGTGGAAAGGGGTGGTGGCATGAGAGAGAGAGAGAAAGAAGAGAGAGAGAGAGAGAGAGAGTAGATAGGAGGTGTGGTTATCGATGGTGGTGGTGGTGGTGGTGGTGGTGGTGCAGAGACAGTAGAAGAATAATCAAATAGAACAGTACTACTCTCTCTCTCTCTCTCTCTCTCTCTCTCTCTCTCTCTCTCTCTCTCTCTCTCTCTCTCTCTCTCTCTCTCTCTCTCTCTCTCTCTCTCTCTCTCTCTCTCTCTTTTCACCCTGACCTGTCCTGCAATATCCTTTTCCTCATTTCCTTTTTCCTCTTTTGACCTTTCTCTCTCTTCCTTCTTCACCCTCTCCCCTCCTTTCTCCCTCCTCTCCCTTCCTCTTTTTCCCTCCCTCTCTCTCTCTCTCTCTCTCTCTCTCTCTCTCTCTCTCTCTCTCTCTCTCTCTCCCCGTTGCATGTGACTCGTTATACGCCTGGTTATGGGACCGGAAGTCATTATATTAGAGAGCGGCGATCATGGAGATGGGGAGAGGGGAGAGGAGGTCAGTGAGGGGAGAGAGGACTGAAGCGAGGGAGAGGGGAAAGGGGAGAAGGAGTGACGGAGGGGGAGATTAAGGGGAGGAATGGGAGAAGGCAAAGGGGAAAAGTAAAGGGAGAAGAGGGAGGGAGAGGAGAGGAAAGGGAGGGAAAGTGAGGGGAAGTGAAGGGAGAAGAGGAGGAGAGGGAGGGAGAGAGAGAGGAAAGGGAGGGAAAGTGAGGGGAAGTGAAGTTAGAAAAGGGGGAGAGGGAGGGAGAGGGAGAGGAAAGGGAGGGGAAGTGAAGGGAGAAGAGGGGAAGAGGGAGGGAGAGGAGGGAGAGGGAGGGAGGAGAAGGAGAAGAGGGAAAGGGAGAGAGGGAGGAAAGGGAGGAAGTGAAGGGAGAGAGGAGAGAGAGGAGAGGGAAGGGAGGGAAGAGAGAGGAAGGGAGATAGAGGAAGGAAGGGGAGGGAGGGAGGGAAAGGAGGAAAGTGAAGGGAGAAGAGGGGAAGAGGGAGGGAGAGGGAGGGGAAAGGGAGGGGAAGTGAAGGGAGAAGAGGGGGAAAGGGATGGAGAGGGAGGGGAAAGGGAGGGGAAGTGAAGGGACAAGAGGGGGAGAGGGAGGGAGAGGGAGAGGAAAGTGAAGGGAGAAGAGGGGGAAAGGGAGGGAGAGGAAGGGGAAGTGAAGGGAGAAGAGGGAGAGGGAGAGGGAGAGGGAGGTTGGTGTGAAGCTGTTTCTCTTTAATTTTGCCCTTGGATAGTCAGTCTGTCTGTCTGTCTGTCTGTCTGTATTATGTGTCTGTCTGTCTGTCTGTCTGTCTATCAGTATTATATGTCTGTCTGTCTTTTTCTTTCTCCATGTTCAGCTTCAAGTGATCTCTTAGTCGTTCTTCCTTCCTTCCTCCTCCTCCTCCACCTCCTCCTCTCCTCGATCTTTTTCTCTTTTTTTCTTCTTTTTTTCTTTTGTGATCCGTATGGCGTCTTTTCTTCCTCTTCCGCGTCTTTCTTTTCGTTTTCCTCCTCCTCCTCCTCTCCTCGATCTTTTTCTCTTTTTTTCTTCTTTTTTTTCTTTTGTAACCCGTACGGCGTCTTTTCTTCCTCTTCCGCGTTTTTCTTTTCGCTTTCCTCCTCCTCCTCCTCCTCCTCCTCCTCCTTCTCTTCTTCCTCTCCTTCGTTCCAACTTTTTCTTCACTTCTTTTCTTCATCGCTTTTTCATTCTTTTTTACTCCCATTTTCATTTTTTTTGAGAGAGAGAGAGAGAGAGAGAGAGAGAGAGAGAGAGAGAGAGATAAGATCCTTGAAGCGTGTGTATAGGTTGACTGACTTATTGACCGAGTATTCTCTCTCTCTCTCTCTCTCTCTCTCTCTCTCTCTCTCTCTCTGTATATATCTTTCTCCTTACTGTTTTTTCTTTCTTTTCCATTCTATCTGTCTCTATTATATTGTTTTTACTCTATTCTTTCTTTCTGTAGTCTCTCTCTCTCTCTCTCTCTCTCTCTCTCTCTCTCTCTCTCTCTCTCTCTCTCTCTCTCTCTCTCTCTCTCTCTCTCTCTCTCTCTCTCTCTCTCTCTCTCTCTCTCTCTCTCTCTCTCTCTCTCTCTTTTTCGCTTCCGTGTTGTGTGATTATTTTTTTTCTTTACGTCGATGTTAAAACTCAAACATTTTCCTCCCTCCATAATGGTCTTGTTGTTTCCTTTGTCATTTATCAAAAGTTGTTGTTTATCTCGTTTAGTTTCGCTTTCCCCGGCATGTTTATTTATTATTTGTTTGTTTTCTCTTAAATCCATGGCGCAAGGCTGGAGAGAAAGAGCAAGAGAGAGAAAGAGGAGGAAGACGAGGAGGAGGAGCAGAAGGAGAAATACACTTTATTGTATTCTCTCGTCATGTGTGAGAGAAAAAAAAAGACTAAATTAAGGAATAAGAGAAAGTGGGATAAGGAAGAAGGAAGGTGAGTGGAGGGGAATAGTAGGAGGAGGAAAGAGGGAAAGGAGTAGAGAAAGAGGGAATAATGGAGGTAACGAATGGAGAACAGGGAGGAAACTGAGCAACACGGAAAAAAAAAAAACGATAGAGAGGAGGAAGAGAATGAAGGGCAGGGATGGAGTGTTCGTATTGGCATTCGCATTCGTTATAATTTCAAGTATTCGTCTTCATGCTCAAATACACCACTCCTGTATTTACACCATTAGAGGAAAGAGTAAAAGAGAGATTGAAGAGACGGAGAAGACGAAGAAAAAATGTGTTAAAGAGAAGGGAGAGAATGGAGAAACGATAAAAAGAGAAGTGAAAAAGAAGAGAAGTGGATGTGAGGTAATAATCATGAAGCAAGAGAAAAAGGAAGGGAATACAGGAAGGGAGATAAAAGGGAAAGAGGAGAAGGAGGGGAGGAGAGGAGGAAAAAGTGAGGTAGGGAGGAGGAAAAGAACGGAGGAGCGAGGGACGGAAGGAGGCAACTCGATCCTCTTACCTGCTAATTACTTTTGTTAGCAGGTGTATCACGTGTCAGAGAGAGAGAGAGAGAGAGAGAGAGAGAGAGAGAGAGAGAGATGGAGGTAGTATATATAACCTTCCACAACGTCCTCCCTCGCTTCAATCCTTGTTTCTTTTCCTTATTCCCTTTGTTATCTTCTTTACTCTGTCTCTGCTTCTTTCTCTTTACATATCTCTTTCCTTCTCTCTGTTTTTATCTCTATCTATCTATTTATCTATCTATCACCTCCTTTTCTCTCCTCCTCTTTTATCCTTATCATTCCCTGTTCTCCTCTTTTCTTTATGTTTCTTTATTTTTACTTCTCTTTTTCTCTCTGTCTATTATCTGTTATCTCTCTTTTCTCTTTCTTCCTTCCCTCTCTCTTACCTCTCATTCCTTGTTCTCCTCTTTTCCCTATTTGTCTCTTTCTTTTTACCTCTCTCTTTCTCTCTTTTCCTCTCTCTCTATTATCTCTCTTCCCCTTCCTCTTCCCCCCTTTTATCTCTCTTTTTCCTATGTCTCTCTTCACCTCTCTTTGTCCCTCATTTTCTCTCTATTATTATCTCTCCTCCCCTTCTTCTTCCCCCTCTCTTATCTTATCTACCTTGCCTCCCTCCTCCTCCTTCCTCCTTCATTCCCCTTCCCTCTCTCCTTCCCTCCCTCACGCTCTCCGCAGAATTCCCTCGCCCAGGTGTGCCAAGGTAGCTTAAGAGCGTTTCGCGGCATTAATTAACCAGGTATGCGTGTCGGTCAGTCGTTTACCTGGCTTATACCTTTGGATCGACTCTTGACGCCGCCGCCAGAGGGACACAAGAGGAGAGGTAGTTCAGGTGTGTGAGGCAGGAGGAGGAGGCGAGGGAAAGGGTGTCAGCAGGTTAGGTTAGGATAGGTGTCAGTAAATTGGGTTTGGTGTTAAGTTACGTAAATGTGGTTAAGGAGAGATTAGGTTAGGGTTAGTTCAGATGTATGGGGCAGGAGGAAGAGGTGAAGGAAATGGTGCCAATAGGTTAGGTTAGGTTAGGTTAGGTTAGGTTAGGTTAGGTTAGGTTAGTTCAGATGTATGAGGCAGGAGGAAGAGGTGAGGGTTAGGTTAGGTTAGGTTAGGTTAGGTTAGGTTAGGTTAGGTTAGGTTAGGTTAGTTCAGATGTATGAGGCAGGAGGAAGAGGTGAGGGTTAGGTTAGGTTAGGTTAGGTTAGGTTAGGTTAGTTTAGGTGTATGAGGCAAGAGGAAGAGGTGAGGCAAAGTGTCAGTAGGATAGGTTAGGTTAGGTTATGTTAGTTCAGATGTATGAGGCAGGAGGGAGAGGTGAGGGAGAGTGTCAATAGGATAGGTTAGGTTAGGTTAGGTTAGTTCAGATGTATGGGGCAGGAGGAAGAGGTGAGGGAAAGGGTGCCAATAGGTTAGGTTAGGTTAGGTTAGGTTAGTTCAGGTGTATGAGGCAGGAGGAAGAGATGAGGGAAAGGGTGCCAATAGGTTAGGTTAGGTTAGGTTAGGTTAGTTCAGGTGTATGAGGCAGGAGGAAGAGATGAGGGAAAGGGTGCCAATAGGTTAGGTTAGGTTAGGTTAGTGTCATATCAGATAAAAGTAGCTGAGGAAAGGTTAGATTAGGTATTGAAATGGGTATAAGATTTATGTCCAAGAGAATGGGTATATGAGAGGTTAGGTTCGGCAAGGTTAGGTTAGGTTAGGTTAGGGATTGAGTAGAAAATGGTTGTACAACTACTACTACTACTACTACTACTACTACTACTACTACTACCACCACTACTATTACTACTACTACTACAACTACTACTACTACTACTGCTACTGCTACTACTACTACTACTACTACTACTACTACCTCTGTCTCGCTATCTTCTCTTTTTTTCTTCTCTGATTTGTATCTTATATTTATTTTCCTCCTCACCTCAGTCACCACCATAATGACCCTTGCAACACCACACCTCCATTCATCACCACCACCACCACCACCACTTACACACTTAACTACGCCGCAAACTTTTCCTTCTCCTCCACTGTTACTCTACCACCACCACTAACACCACTAACCACTACTTTTCACCACCACCTAACCTCTAATCACCACCACCACCACCACCACCTTTACGCAAACCACTCCATCAGCCTTCCATCACCACCACCATCACCACCATCATCATTACCAGTGCTACCTGTCCTGCTACTGGTAATAAGACACATAAACTCTCTCCGTGATTAACCTGTCCTTTGCGTGGAAGAAGGAAGAGCGGGAGGCAGGGAAAGACAATGGCCGAGGGAGGGGAGGAAGAGAAGGCGAAGGAGCGGGGAGGGGAAAATGGATAAAAAGAGGAGATAGGAGGAAGAAAGCAGCTGAGAGAGAGAGAGAGAGGAAGGGAACGGGAAATATACGACGAAGAAAGTGAAAAATGGTGAAAAAGGAGAAGGAGGAAAGGATTATACGGGATGAGGAAGAGATGATGATAGAGGAAGAGAAAGACGAGAAGATGGGGTAGAAAAGGAGAAAGGAAAGAAAGATAAAGAAGAGAAGGAGGAGAAAGAGGAAGGGCAGGAGATAGAGAAGGAAGAGGAGACAATGGAAGAAAGGGAAGCAGTAGAGGAGGAAGATTTTGAAGAAGAGGAGGAGGAGGAGGGGGAGGAGGACGAAGAATAAAAGAAATAAGAGGAGGAAGAGGAAGAAGAAGAAGAGTAGTGTGTTCTGGTTACTAGCAAGAATACCCTCCTCCTCCTCCTCCTCCTCCTCCTCCTCATGCATCATTCTGTGTTTATAATTGAAACCTTATTACTGCACATCTAGACCTTTGTTGTGTGTGTGTGTGTGTGTGTGTGTGTGTGTGTGTGTGTGTGTGTGTGTGTGTGTGTGTGTTATTGCTCTACTTTTTATATATCTCGACTTGGCACAAAAACCTTTACCTGTAACTACTACTACTACTACTACTACTACTACTACTACTACTACCACCACTACCACGTCATCACCACCACCACCACCCTAACACTACCAACATCTCCCCACCCCCACCCCCTCAGAGGACGGATAAGTGTGGAGAGCTACCTGGCGGCATTTTTGGGGTCACACCTGTGTTGTGAGGCACAGGTGTGTGGAGGAGTGACTCACCCCGCACATGCCTCCACACACACACACACACACACACACACACACACACACACACACACACACACACACACATATACATACACATACACATACAGTCTCTCTCTCTCTCTCTCTCTCTCTCTCTCTCTCTCTCTCTCTCTCTCTCTCTCTCTCTCTCTCTCTCTCTCTCTCTCTCTCTCTCGGTGTTAATAGTGAAGGGAGAGGTGTAGGACAGAAGGATAGAGATAATAGAGGAAAGGAAAGGGGAATAGGAGGAAGAGTCGATAAATATATTTTTACACAGATTTACATAGCAATTCAGACCACTCAGACCCTGAAGTCCAGAGTAGGTGGCCTGTCCTTAAACCTAAGTGAAATTATATTAATCAAATGGCACCAGAACTTTGCATTTCTGCTTTAGTAAATATTAAATTGAAGGAAGTGTCGGTCGAGCTTGTTTTTAAAGGAGTCAATCGTGCTACACTGGACCACTGAGGATGGGAGCTTATTCCATTCTCGCACTACAACGTTGGTGAAGGAAAATTTGGTGCAGTCTAAATTTACTTGTCTACATTTAAGTTTTGTGCCATTATTCCTCGTTCGCAAAGTGTCATCGGTTATAAACAATTTTGAGTTTAACGCCACGCATTTCATAATCGAACCTCTTATTTCTTGTTCCAACTTGAAGGACGTGGCACTTGTCTGCATTAAAGATATGGAGGGAGGGAAGGGAGGGAGCTGTCTGGTGGGAACTTGGAGGAATGGGGAGGAGAAAGGGAGAGAAAGGCGACTGTGAGGAGGTAGGGAAGTGGAAGAGGAGGAGAAAGGGAGAGAAAGGCGACTGTGAAGAGGTAGGGAAGTGGAAGAGGAGGAGGAAGGGAGAGAAAAGCGACTGTGAAGAGGTAGGGAAGTGGAAGAGGAGGAGGAAGGGAGAGAAAAGCGACTGTTAAGAGGTAGGGAAGTGGAAGAGGAGGAAAAAGGGAGAGAAAGGCGGCTGTGAAGAGGTAGACAGGTGGAAGAGGAGAGAATATAGAGATAGTGAGAGAAAGGTGATGAGGAAGGAGAGGTGGCCGTAGAAGAGTGGAGGGAGGGAGGGAATGGGGGAGGAAGAGGTGGCACGAAGGAGGAGGGGGGGAAGGGGAGGAGCGAAAAGTGGAGGGGTTTGTGGAGGTGGAAGTAATTTTGTGGAAGAGGAAAAAGAGTAACGAGCTTTTAATAAGAAGGTTGGATCGTGTGCGTCTGCTTAAAGGTAGTAGTAGTAGTAGTAGTAGTAGTAGTAGTAGTAGTAGTAGTAGTAGTAGCAGTGGTAGTGGTAATGTTGCTTTCGGTCATTTCTTTTACATAATGTGACCCTGGAGTGTGTGTGTGTGTGTGTGTGTGTGTGTGTGTGTGTGTGTGTGTGTGTATTTGAGCGTATGTGGACAAAACATTATGAAATTTGTATCACGTGATGCGAGTCAATTATGGCTGCAGGAGGGGAGAGAGAGAGAGAGAGAGAGAGAGAGAGAGAGAGAGGGAGAGGGAGAGAGAGAGAGAGAGGTGCAGATAATGAACAAGCGTCGATGATAATGTAAAGGAGCTGAAAATTATGTAGAAGGCAGACAAAATATGTTTACAAGTGAAGCAAACGATAGAGAGAAGCGATTTAGAAGGGAGATAATGAAGGGGAGTGTAAGGAAACAGTGTAGAGGGCAGAAAAGGGGTGTCGAAGTGGAGTAAGTGATTTATAGAGGTCAATTAGAAGAGGGGGAAGAGAGGGGTGGAGAGAGGTAGTGTAAAGGGGTTGAGGGTTAAGGGGTGCAGGTGTGTGAGGCGGGGTTGGGGGGACACACACACACATACACACACACGCACGCACACACCTGTTCACGTCCTCCCGCTAATTAGTGTTATTGAATGCGTGATCATCCGCCGTGCCCTCGCTGGTGTTTGTGGCCGCTTGCTTCCTCGTGGCGGCGGGAATGTAAAACGGAGAGGGAAAAAAAAACCACCTCCCCTTGATATATCCAGATTCTCTTA
>NC_066517.1:21650039-21700039 GCF_024679095.1 Eriocheir sinensis | reverse complement strand
ACTTTCGTTATTTTTTATTTTTTTCTTTTGTTATTTTTGGTTATTTTTGCCATTTTTACTCTTTGTTGTTACTTTGTAATTTTTGTTATTTTTTTGTTATTTTTTGTTATTTATGTTATTTATGTTATTTTTGTTATTTTTTGTTATTTTTGTTCCTCTTTTCCCTTCCACCCTTCCCTATTATTCCTTTCTTACCCTCTTCCTCCTCCTCCTCAAACGCCTTCTCTTCTTTGCTATCCTCAGCTTCCCCTTACTCTTCTCCTTCCTCTTCCTCACCCTCTTCTCCTCCTCTTGCGGTTATTAACTTTCTCAGTATTTTCCTCCTCCTCCTCCTCCTCCTCCTCCTCCTCCTCTCCCTTCTCCTCCTCCTCTCCCTTCTCCTCCTCCTCTTTTATCCGGTTTCCATTGGTGTCTTCCTTCCCTCCTCTTTTTCCAATTCTTGTTTCTATTTCCTCTTCCTCCTCCTCCTCTTCCTCCTCCTCCTTCTCCTTCTCTTCCTCCTCTTTCTCCTCCATCGCACATTCGGGGCAGGACAAGGATATTATTTTTGTATGCTATTTTGGTCGCGACGAAAAATAAATCCCGTTTTAATAGTCGTGTTTAGGAAGGCTTGTATATCTGACGGAGGAGGAGGAGGGGGAGGAGGAGGAGGAGGAAGAAGAAGAAGAGGATGAGGAGGAGGAGAAGGGGTGATGAAGAGAAAAGAAAGGAAGAAAGGGAAGAAGAATGAAAGACTAAAGATGAAAGAGGAGTGTAAAGAAGAATAGGAGATCAAGAATGGAAAGCAAAGAGAAGAGAGACGAAAGAGATAATGGGAGGAAGGAAAGGTAGTAAATGAGAGAGAGGGAAAGAGAAAAGGAAAGATAAAAAAGAAGAAGGGAAGAGATGGAGAAAAGGAAAGGTCAGATTAGTTAAGGTTACGTGTATGAATTTTGTTGTGTGTGTGTGTGTGTGTGTGTGTGTGTGTGTGTGTGTGTGTGTGTGTGTGCTGACCTGGTGCTGACGGGATGTTCTGTGGTGCTGAATTTGGCCAATTTCCTGAACGCGTGTGTGTCTGTGTGCGTCTGTGTGTGTGTATGTATGTATGTATGTGTGTGTACGTATGTGTGTGTGTGTGGGGATTGTGTACGTGTGAATGGGCGTGTGTATGCGGGCGTGTGTGTCTTTATGCATGAGAGAGAGAGAGAGAGAGAGAGAGAGAGAGAGAGAGAGAGAGAGAGAGAGAGAGAGAGAGAGAGAGAGAGAGAGAGCGCACTTGTTGGTTATGTATGCCAACGTAATCATGATCTTTACTTTTTCATATTACGTCATTTATATTTTACTTTTATTTTTTGCCCTCTAATGTCGCTTATAAAGTCATCATTCTTAACCCTTTTCAAACCACTTTGCAATATTGAATTTCATGATATCATTATTATTTTTTGGCACGCGAATTATTTTTTAGTACCCAAATTTTTTATCCTGGCTTATTTTTCATTATTATTATTATCAAGGTAGGGAGGGAGGGAGGGAGGGAGGGAAGGCGAAGAGAGGGAGAAGAGAGAAAAGGAAAGGAAGAGACGGAAGTAATTTATTTGTTTCACATCCATTTTTTTGTACTTTTTCTTTTCCTCCTTTCTCCGTTTTTTCTTTTCCATTTTTCTTTCACTTCATATTCCCCCATATTTTTCTTATTCTCCTTTTCTTTCCTTTTTCATCCGTACTTCGTTTTTTGCCTTTTCCTTTCCTTTATTCACTTCTTATTCTTCGATTTTTCTTGTTCTCCTATCTTTCCTTTTCTCATTTCTTCGATTTTTCTTTTCTTTTTTCTTTCACTTCATATTCCTCCATATTTTTCTTATTCTCCTACTTTCCTTTTCTTATTACTTCGTTTTTTCCTATTCCTTTCCTTTATTCACTTCATGCTCTTCCATTTTTTTTTCTTCCATCTTTCCTTTTATTCCTTTTTTACATTTTGATATTTTTCCTTTCATTTACTTCGACATTTTGAGTCCAGAATTTCCCGCCGTCTTCTTCCTCCTTTTCTCGTTAACATCACCTTCCCGTATATCATGTTTTTCACACCTTCGCGCCGGACACTTGCCACGATACAATATTTTTTTCTACAGTATTTTTATCACCAGGTGCGTCGGGCCGTATGACTCACTTCCTCCCTTATTAATGGCCTGTTCCTCCCTCTCATCGGCGTCGCCTTACCTGCCTACCTGTCTGCCTTACCTGCTAGAATGCGATTACTTGCTTTCTTTCATCGCTCTCTTTATTTCCTGTTTTTTTTCTCATTTTCTGTTTATTTGATTTATTCATTTCCCTTTTTCTACTTTTTTCATTCCTTCTACTTCTTATTATTCCATTTTTGACTTTATTTATCATATTTACTTTACTTTATTTCCTATATTTTCTTCCTTTATTCAATTTATCGTGTTTTCTTTCCTTTATTTTATTCCTTTTTACTTTTTTCCTTAATTTGCTTCTGCTACTTACCACTACTACTACTACCACTACTACTACTACTACTACTACTACTACTATCACCATCACTACCACTACCATTACCACTACTACTCAAACTTGAATCTGAGTCACCTAAGATTTATTTCCGCCACTAATGACCCTTGTCTCTTTTAATTACAGGTAAGATGACCTAGGCGGCGGCGCTCACCTGGATTACGTCATCACAGAGTACCTGCGTGCCTAGGTATTGTGACTCTCGGCTCTAATTGCCTGTCTGAAGTACTGAAACAAGAGGACGTACAGGTGTGTGTGGGAGGCTGGGTTGTGGGGGAGGGATGGAGTGTGTGTGTGTGTGTGTGTGTGTGTGTGTGTGTGTGTGTGTGTGTGTGTGTGTGTGTGTGTGTGTGTGTGTGTGTGTGTGTGTGTGGGGGTAGGCGTGTGGGTGGAATGTAGATTTATGTAACAGTATTGGTATAAGCAGGTGTGTGTGTGTGTGTGTGTGTGTGTGTGTGTGTGTGTGTGTGTGTGTGTGTGTGTGTGTGTGTGTGTGTGTGTGTGTGTGTGTGTGTGTGTGTGTGTGTGTGTGTGTACTTTATTTACATTCTTTGGTGATATATACATGAACTTTTCAGTGGGTTAAAATGGATTCATAAGAGCGAGATTTAAAGATCATAGAATATTCAGATAAAAAAATAACCTTAACGATAGAAGAAAACACACACACACACACACACACACACATAAAAAAAAACTAACTACGTAATGCGATAAAAAAAAAAATATATATTCCACCTACTTTCCACCGCGTTGCTTTATGCGTGAACAGAAACGATGAAAATTGTATAATAACACTACATATATTTTTTTTTAACTTTGGTCTGGGTTCACGGAGTACAATTTGGGTGGGTGGGTTGGGCAGAGAGAGAGAGAGAGAGAGAGAGAGAGAGAGAGAGAGAGAGAGAGAGAGAGAGAGAGAGAGAGAGAGAGAGAGAGAGAGAGAGAGGGGGGGTGGAGGGGTTAAGGTGAAGGCTGAGTCTGAAATGAGTTGAAGGAGATGGAGGAAAAGGAGCAGCTGGAGGAGTTTTTCGTGAGAGAGAGAGAATGTATTTGTACCCTTGTTTGCGGGCGTGGGCGGTGCAGTATCGTCGTTGTTTGAGAATCTTGTTCGTTAGTTAAGTGATTCACGCGCCCGCCGGGGATGGAAGGAGTAAAATAAAAGAATGTTAAGGAGGAAAAAATTGAAATGAGTTAAAGTAGAAGAATGACAATGAGTAAATGAATGAGCAAAATGAGAATAAAACATACGAGTAGAAGTAGAGTAGATTAAGTAAAGTGTAGAGTGTAGAATAGAGTGAGTGAATGAAATGAGTAAAATTGAGTAAAAACATACGAGTAAAATCAAAGCAGAGGAAGTAAATTGTACGAAATGAGTAAAGAGTAAAAAAAATATACGAATAAAATCAAAGTAGAGGAAGTAAAGTGTAGAGTGTAGAATAGAGTGAGTCTACGAAATGAGTAAAATGAGTAAACAATAGACGAGTAAATATAAAGTAATGGGAAAGAGTAAAATGAACAACAAAATAAAATAAGTAAAAATAAAGTAAATAAAACGAATGTAATAATTCCGTGAAGTGTCGGAAAGAGCAGGAAGCCGTTAAGTAGGTTAGTCGAGTCGTGTAAGTGTCGTGTAAGTGTTTATAAGTGAATTACATAAACTCAGGAGCGGGTTGAAATTTCCACAAGTTAATTCTCTTTTGCCACTTAAAAAAGTTTACTGAGTTAAAAAAAAAGTGCCGGAAGAACGCATGTAAGCCTTGAATGAACAGGTTACTTAAGCATTTTTAGGGATTATAAGTAGCATGGATTATAAGTGTCATTTAAGCCTCATATAACAGGTTATTTTAGGAATTTTACGGGTTATAAGTAGCATGAATTATAAGTATCATTTAAGCCTCGTATGAACAGGTTACTTTAGGAATTTTACGGGTTATAAGTAGCATGAATTATAAGTGTCATTTAAGCCTCATATAAACAGGTTACTTAAGCAATTTTACGGGTTATAAGTAGCATGAATTATAAGTATCATTTAAGCCTCATATAAACAGGTTACTTTAGCACTTTTACGGTTTATAAGTAACATGGATTATAGGTAACATTCGAATCTCGTGGTAATAGGTTACTTATAAGCCATTTTACTGATTACACGTAGAATTCATTACTTATCTGCAGCGTCTGGAAGCCTTGTAGTATAATTGAAACGCTCCCCTTCAGGGCTTGTTAACGAACTCATAAAGTCTAAGAAAATGAGTTTACTTCAGAAAAATAGTTTAAAGAGCATGACGCAAATTCCATAAAGTGTTGTTGAGGTGTTTGCAAGGCTCTTTATGTAATTCGCACGCTTCACTTCAAAGTTTTCTAGAAGGGTTTTTTTTTTTTTTTTTTTTTTACAGCAAAGGATACGGCTCAAGGGCAACAAAAAGGGTACACACACACAAAAAAAAAGCCCGCTACCCGTCGCTCCCACAAAAGTAAAGAGTAAAGAGTAGCCAAAAGTGAGGTCAATTTCGGGTGGAGCCAAATTAAAGTGGAGCTTAAAGTATTGTAAGTTACATTTATTTGAGGTTACAATTATTTTGAGATTGCAAATAATGTACATAAGTTACTTTAAAGGTTCGTAAGGCTCGTTAGAAAATTCACACACTTCACAATTTCGTAAAGCAGTTTCATTAAGTATTTTAGTGCCATTGTAGGTCTTTGAAGTGTTGTTTACTCGACCACTAAGTATTTATAAAAAAGGATTATTTAGAATATTACAGAACCATGTATGCGCCTCATTAAGTAATTTCACACGCTCTACTTGCTCACCGACGCAAATTACCTTAAACTGCTATAAAACACAGCACCCAGGAACCAAACTACCGCACGCAGGTCGCTATTTTTTAGACGCTTCCGCCTCTTACATCAACCACTTCCAAAGGCCGACAAGGCGATTAATTGAGTTTTCGTGAGTGTTTTATTACGTTCACTGTACAGAAGAAGGGTCAGACTACCACCAGGGTCCTTTAACCACCCCTGGAAATGCCTAAAACACCCGACAAGGAGATCAATTGAGTTTTCATGAGTGTTTTTATCACGTTCACTGTACAGAAGAAGGGTCAGACTACCACCAGGGTCATTTAACCACCCCTGGAAATGCCTAAAACACCCGACAAGGAGATCCATTGAGTTTTCATTAGTGTTTTTATCACGTTCACTGTACAGAAGAAGGGTCAGACTACCACAAGAGTCACTTTACTACCCCTGGAAATGCCTAAAACACTCGACAAGGAGATCAATTGAGTTGTCATGAGTGTTTTTATCACGTTCACGGTACAGAAGAAGGGTCAGACTACCACCAGGGTCCTTTAACCACCCCTGGTAATGCCTAAAACACCCGACACGGAGATTAATTGAGTTTTCATGAGTGTTTTTATCACGTTCACGGTACAGAAGAAGGGTCAGACTACCACCAGGGTCATTTAACCACCCCTGGAAATGCCCCAAAAGCCTACGAAATGTTTAAGAATACAGCCCCTAGACTATAAACTACCGTACTCAGAAATTAAGCTGTCGTACTCACAAAATAAACTACTGTACTCGTAAACTAATGAAAATATCGTTCTCAGAAATATGCAGGGGATATTTTAAGGACGTTATGTGTCTTGTTGCAACGAACTGGCGGCGAGGCGCGTAATGCTGAAGTCTAATGAAGCGAGTCGCCGAAGAATGCTGTATTGGGCGACGCGCGTTGAGACGAAGCGAGTACAGAAAGCGATGGTGAGGGGGGCAGCTTTGTCTCTCTCTCTCTCTCTCTCTCTCTCTCTCTCTCTCTCTCTCTCTCTCTCTCTCTCTCTCTCTATATATTCCTATCCTATTTTCTATTGATATCTCGGTCTTAATAGTTTGCCTTTTACCAATCAGTATCAACATCTTTCTACTGTTTCTTTGTCTTTTCTAGATATCAACACTTTCATTCTCTTCCTTTTTTCTATTAATTAATCTATCTAGCTTTCCATTTTGTATTGATATCTAGGTCTTCATATCTTCCCTTTTATCTAAGCATCAAAATCATATTGTTTCTTCGATTATTATGGATATCAACACCTTCATTCTCCTCCCTTTTTTCTTTTAATTAATCTATTGTTTCTTTGATTATTATGGATATCAACACCTTCATTCTCTTCCCTTTTTTCTTTTAATTAATCTATCTACCTTTCCCATTCTGTATTGATATCTAGGTCTTCATAGCTTCCTTTTTATCCATAACATCAAAATCCTTCAACTATTTCCTTGGTTAGTATGGACATCAAAATCTTAATTCTCTTCCCTTTTTCTAATAATTAATCTATCTACCTTTCCCATTTTGTATTAATATCTAAGTCTTCATAGCTTCCATTTTATCCATTGACATCAAAATCTCTCAACTATTTCTTTGGTTAGTATGGACATCAAAATCTTCATTCTCCTCCCTTTTTCTAATAATTAATCTATCTACCTTTCCCATTTTGTATTAATACTAAGTCTTCATAGCTTCCCTTTTATCCATAACATCAAAATCTCTCAACTATTTCCTTGTTTAGTATGGACATCAAAATCTTCATTCTCCTCCCTTTTTCTAATAATTAATCTATCTACCTTTCCCATTCTGTATTGATATCTAGGTCTTCATAGCTTCCTTTTCATCCATAACATCAAAATCCTTCAACTATTTCTTTGGTTAGTATGGACATCAAAATCTTAATTCTCTTCCCTTTTTCTAATAATTAATCTATCTTCCTTTCCCATTTTGTATTAATATCTAAGTCTTCATAGCTTCCTTTTTATCCATTATCATCAAAATCCTTCAACTATTTCTTTGGTTAGTATGGACATCAAAATCTTAATTCTCCTCCCTTTTCTTCTATCTACCTTTCCCATTTTGTATTAATACATCTTCTTCTTTTATTTTTTTTATCCATAACATCAAATCAAAACTATTTCTTGTTTAGTATGGACATCAAAATCTCTCATTCTTCTCCTTTTCTTTCTATTAATCTATCTACTTCCTATTTTCTATTTCTATCTCTTTATCTTTATCTTTATATTCTCCTTCAAAATCCTCCATCATTCAACTATTTCTTTCTTTGATCAGTATGGGAATCTCAAAATTTTTTTTCTCTTTCCTCCTTTTTAATAAATAATGTGTCTTCTATTAATATCCCGGTCTTCATAGTTTTGCCGCCGACGCTGAAAAGACGAGGAACTTTTGTCATCATGAGCCGCGCGAGTGTCGTGCGAAATAGTTTTTTAGGCAGAAGTATGCACGTCTCTCCGGCCTCTCGTCTCATCCCTCGCTCGTGACGTGGGAGGCTCGCCGCTAACCTGAGTGTGTTATGAGGAAAAATGTTTGGTTAGTATTTTGATTAGAAGAAAAAAATGTTAGGTTAGTGTTTTGATTTGAAGAAAAAGATGTTATGTTCGTGTTTCGATTAGAAGAAAATGTTAGGTTTGTATTTTGAATGTTTAAAATGAGAATTGGATTAAACATGATGAAATTGTAACTATTATGAGTGGGATAAACTTCATAAAACTGAAACAGGTGAAAAAAATGAGTGAGAGAGAGAGAGAGAGAGAGAGAGAGAGAGAGAGAGAGAGAGAGAGAGAGAGAGAGAGAGAGAAATATTGATGGAAGAGCGTAATATTAATAACAACGTATGGAAAATCAAAACAAGACACCTTTTTGAACGAACTTTCCTCCACTGAACTAAAAAATAAAACAAAAACAAATACAGCGTAGGAGGAGTTGTAAGCTTTTGATGGCGTAGGCTCGTTCAATAGGGAGTCAGATCCTCGTTTGTTTTAGTACGCCTGAGTTTCCAGCGGCGTCAGGTAGGCAGGCCGCGCACAGGTACCAGGGGACGTGGGGTGTGGCTCGCGTGCTCGGCTGAGTGGAAAAGAGGATTGTGAGGTGACCTGTGTTTGACGTGGAAGTGGCGTGTGACCCGAGAGAGAGAGAGAGAGGGAGAGAGAGAGAGAGGGAGAGGGAGAGGGAAAGGGAAAGTGAAAGTGAGAGGGAACTAGGGAAGAGGAGAGAAGGGAGAGGGAGACGGAGACCAGTTGGATATATGGTAGACTTTAATGGGCAGAGAGAAAGATAGAGACAAATAAATAGATAGATAGATATATATAGAGAGAGAGAGAGAGAGAGAGAGAGAGAGAGAGAGAGAGAGAGAGAGAGAGAGAGAGAGAGAGAGAGAGAGAGAGAGAGAGAGAGAGAGAGAGAGAGAGAGAGAGAGAGAGAGAGAGCAAGCAGGTGTGGTGAAATACATGGAATTTTAATGAAATGTAACTCGGAAAGTGAAGGAAAAAGAGAGCATTTTCTTCTTAAGGGATGAAGTCGAGGGATTCTTTTGTTTTTTTACCTACTTTAAGAATATTTGGTTTTACTTTAATTTTTTAACCTTTTTTCTGTTTTTTTTGTTTCTTGTTTTCCTTTTCTTTCTTTTTCTTTGTTTTCTCTTAATTTGATTTTTGTATTTTTTGAAGTGTTTCGATTCTCATTCTTTCGTTCTCTTTCCATTTCCTCATTTTTATCCTCGCCCTCTTCTTCCTGTTTCCCTCCCTCTTCTTTTTTGTCCACTTTTTCCTACTCCTCCTTTTCCTTACTCTTCTTTTTCTTCTTGTTCTTTTTCTTGTTCTTGTTCTTCTTCGTCTTCTTCTTCTTCTTTTTTTTCCCCTCTCCTCCATCTTCTTCTAGTGTTTTTTTTTTATCTCCTTTAATTTCTTAGTTTGTGTTTCCCTTCATTCTTCTTTCCTTTACATTCCTCACCTTCACATTCTCTTCAATCCTTTCGTTTTGGTTCAGTGGTCCTTTCATTCACCTTCCCCTCCTTCTCCTCCTCCTCCTCCTCGTCCTCCTCCTCCTCCTCCTCCATTCGTTATATCCTTTCATCGTTTCTTCTTTGCAATGTTATTCATATTTTCTTATCTTTTCACTCACTTTTCCATTCTACTTTTTTTTTCTTTCCATCTAATTCCCGTTCCAAATTGTTTCGGTTTCCTTTCTCTCTCTCTCTCTCTCGGACATTTGCGCGCGCGTTTTAAGAAAGAAAAAAAAGTAAGAAAGAAAGAAAAAAAAACCGGATTATTTCTTTCTCTTTAATTTCCGCTCCGAAGGAAGGAAAAAGGTAAACCCGAGAGAGAGAGAGAGAGAGAGAGAGAGAGAGAGAGAGAGAGAGAGAGAGAGAGAGAGAGAGAGAGAGAGAGTAGATAATTATATAGAATGAAGAATAAAAAAAATAATAATCCGCGTCGAAAGTTGTCGTGATAAGTTTTGGGAAAGGAAATGACGTTGAGGTTGTTACATATTTTTTATCTTGTATTTTTTTGTTCCTTTTCCTCTTCCCTTTCTCTCTCTCTTCCTTCCTTTATTTGTTTGTTTGTTTGTTTGTTTCACTGGGGTCAAGGGAGATGGTGGCGCGTCTAGTTTCCTCTTTTTTTATATTTTTTTTATTTTTGTTTTATTTTTTTGTCTCTAGAGTGTTGTTGTTGTTGTTGTTGTTGTTGTTGTTGTTGTTGTTGTTGTTGTTTGTACTGCTTTATTCCATCCCCTTTATGCTCTCTCTCTCTCTCTCTCTCTCTCTCTCTCTCTCTCTCTCTCTATGTGTGAAAGTGAGAAAATAAAGCAAATAAAGCGATATTGCTCTCACATCTTCCTCATGCACAAACCCCTTTAACCCTCACCTCTCTCTCTCTCTCTCTCTCTCTCTCTCGCTGATATCACTTTCAACGCCTTTCTTCCCTCCTGTTCCACATTTACCTTTCCCTCCTTTCCTTTTTTTCCCCTCCATGCTAATTAGGGAGAGGAGGAGGAGGAGGAGGAGGAGGAGGAGGAGGAGGAGGAGGAGGAATACATAGGAATACATAGGGAAGTAAGGTGGTACGAAAGGAGTAAGGAAGGAGTAGTGAAAGGGAATGAAGTAAGAAAATAGATAAAAAGAGAAAAGAGGAGAAAAAAAAGAAGTAAAAAAAAAGGAAAAGGAAGTTAGAAAAAAATGTAAGAGAGATATTGAGATAAAAGAGGAGTGAAGGAGAATATAGGAGAGAGGAAGAGAGAGGGAAAGAAAGCAGGATAAAAGAAAGGAAAATGGAGGGAAGGACAGAGAGAGAGAGAGAGAGAGAGAGAGAGAGAGAGAGAGAGAGAGAGAGAGAGAGAGAGAGAGAGAGAGAGAGAGAGAGAGATTTAGGAGGACAGTGATAAGTTAACAATAGCACTAATGAGAGAGAGAGAGAGAGAGAGAGAGAGAGAGAGAGAGAGAGAGAGAGAGAGAGAGAGAGAGAGAGAGAGAGAGAGAGAGAGAGAGACGCTGGAGAAAAGGTTTTAGCCCGGCCGCCGTGAATTGCTCCCTGAGTCTCTATCTATCGAAAATCTCTAACTGAGGAGAGAGAGAGAGAGAGAGAGAGAGAGAGAGAGAGAGAGAGAGAGAGAGAGAGAGAGAGAGAGAGAGAGAGAGAGAGAGAGAGAGAGAGAGAGAGAGAGAGAGAGAGAGAGAGAGAGAGAGATAGTTAATGATGGTGAGTGGATTGCGTAGACTTTTAATATAATTTTTAAACAGCAGCTTGACACCGTAGAATTTCCCCCCCTCATCTATTCTGCGTATTGAGAGAGAGAGAGAGAGAGAGAGAGAGAGAGAGAGAGAGAGAGAGAGAGAGAGAGAGAGAGAGAGAGAGAGAGAGAGAGAGAGAGAGAGAGAGAGAGAGCAGATGTATGTTGACTTGGCAAACATTTTTCTTTTTCTTTTTCTCACGGAAGGGAAAGTTTGGTGCACACAGCCTTCACGCACACAGGAATTAGTACACACAGACGCACACGGAACCTTATAACCTGCCTGCCTGTCTGTCTGTCTGTCTGTCTGTCTGTCTGTCTGTCTATCTGTGTCTGTCTGTCCGTTTATCGGCTCGTCCTTTCCTTTCTTTATCTTCCTTAACTGTTGTATGTGGGTCTTTCTGTCTGTCTGTTTGTCTATCTGTTTGTCTGTATATGTGTGTTTGTGTTCGTGCGTGAGTTTGTATGTCTCTTCTGTTTTTCTACTTATTTTCTTCTTCCTATTTCATTTCTTCTTTCATTATTTTTTTCTCATTCATTGTCTTTATTTACATTATTTATTCCTTCAATATTTTTTTATCTTTCTTTCAGTCTTGTTTGGTTTCTTTTCTCTTCGAATTTTAACTTTCTTTTTCTTCTTTTCGTATCCTTTTTTTCATTCAGTCTTTATATATCAGTCTTTCTTTCTTTTTTCCTTTCTTTCTCTTCTTTTTTATTTTCTTAAGTGTTTTTCTTTACTTTTTTCTTGCCTGTTTTCTTTCATTCAGTCTTTATTTGTCAGTCTTTCTTCTTTTCTTTCTTTGTTTTTTTTTACTTTTTCTTTTTCTTATTTATTTTCTTAGTATCTTTGTTTACTTTTTTCTTGCAAGTTTTCTTTCATTCAGTCTTTACATGTCACTCTTTCTTCTTTTCTTTCTTTCTTTCTTTCTTTCTTCTTTCTTTCCTTATTTATTTTCCTAGTATCTTTGTTTACTTTTTTCTTGCATGTTTTCTTTCATTCAATCTTTATCAATCTTTCTTTCTTTCCTTTCTTATGTATTTTCTCTATATCTTCCTCGTGCCCTCAATCATGATAGGCCGGGGTAGTAGAGAGCGTGACAGTGATGCAAGAGTGACGTAGCAAGCGTGACGTCATACCAAGCTAAGAGGTAATGATATATCGACATTCTACAAAGTGACAGCTGACCTTGCTCTCTCTCTCTCTCTCTCTCTCTCATTACAAACCATGAATTCTACATCTGAGAGAGAGAGAGAGAGAGAGAGAGAGAGAGAGAGAGAGAGAGAGAGAGAGAGAGAGATTATATGAGAGAGAGAGAGAGAGAGAGAGAGAGAGAGAGAGAGAGACAGAGAGAGAGAGGAGGAGGAGGAGGAGGAGGAGGAGGAGGAGGAGAGGGGGAGGAAGAGGAGAGGTCAGAGAGAGAGAGAGAGAGAGAGAGAGAGAGAGAGAGAGAGAGAGAGAGAGAGAGAGAGAGAGAGAGAGAGAGAGAGAGAGAGAGAGAAGTGTATACATATTTACAAACACATTTACTGAGCCTGCCGGACTAAAACAAAAGTTTGATTACTAAAACAAGTATATAGTTTGGTTGTGCTGTAATTGTGATAGCGACAATAGTAGTAGTAGTTGTTGTTGTTGTTGTTGTTGTTGTTGTTTTAGTTGTTTTAGGTGATAAGTGTCGTTCTGGAATAGTTTGCTTAGTGCTGGGAGTTTTGGTCATAATTTTCATAGCAGTAGTAGTAGTAGTAGTAGTAGTAGTGGTAGTAGTAGTAGTAGTAGTAGTAGTAGTAGTAGTAGTAGTAGTAATAGTAATGTGGTTTACTTTTTTGCGTTGGTACTTTTGGTAATAAAGCTAATTGTGGTAGTGGTAGTGGTTCTGGGGGACAAATACATTAACAACAGCAGCAGTAGTGGTAGTAGTAATTGTGGTCACTGGGCTTCCGTAATGGTCGTGGACTGAGTGGTTCCCTTGGTAGTGGTGGTGGACGTGGTGGCGGCGGTGGAGGGGGTGGGGTACGGGTGGGTCCACATTTAAAGCAGCACTGTCAGTTCCTTGCAGGGTTCTCGCGTCCTCGTGTGGGCTATTGGAACCTTCATCATGGTCTCGAGACTTGCCCAAAGAGGATCCGATTCTATAAACGCTAGAGAGAGAGAACACGGTGTCCGATCGCGTGTCCTCCGCCGTGAATAAGGCCGCCCACACAAACGGTTCCAGTCCTGTCAGGCGTGGAACTCGATCCTTTATGAGTAGGAGTTGTGATTCGCGTTTTTGTTTTGTTTTTTGTTGCTTTCCTGATTCTTTTTAATGGTTGAGAAGGAGAAATAGAAAAGAATAGTGACACGAAATAAATAGATAGATAAATAGATAATCAGATTGAATGAGAGAGAGAGAGAGAGAGAGAGAGAGAGAGAGAGAGAGAGAGAGAGAGAGAGAGAGAGAGAGAGAGAGAGAGGGTGCGTGCGTGCGTGCGTGTGTCCAGTAACCTATTAATACAAGGTCAAAAATGCAACACAGCCTTCAAAACAAGCAACACAATTATCCTAAAGAAGATGGGGCCCCGTTAATAGCACAGCCAAACGCTCTCTCAACTTAGCAACGTTTAAATGCAGCTGTACAATTTCTCTTTTTTTTATGGAGGGGAGGGGTTAATGGGTGGAGGGAGAGGAGAGGGGAGGAGATGGGGGAAGGGAAGGGGAGGGGAGGAGATGGGGGAAGGGGAGGGGTGGGGAGGAGATGGGGGAAGGGGAGGGGATGGGAGATGATGGGGGAAGGGGAGGAGAGGGGAGGAGATGGGGGAGGGAATGGTAGGGGGAGGAAGACGGTGTTGTTGTTCCAAATATATCAGTGTCCCCTTCTTTCCATTTTCTGTTTTTTTTTTTTTTGGTGTATTTTTTTTTACAGTTTTGCGTAAGTCAATAAGTGAAGTGTCTCCTTGACCGTCACTTAATTTGCACTCTTCGTTGGTTTATGTTTCTTTCCTTTTCCTTTTCTTTTCCTTTATGTTCCTTTCCTAAGCCTTCCTATTATTTTCTTTATCATTTCCTTCCCTTTCCTTATTTTTTCCGTTCCATAAATCCCTTTCCCATTCCTTTCCTTCCCTTACTTTCTTTTCTCCTCCTTATGATTGACTTCTCTTTTCATATTTTTCCGTTTCCCTTTCTCTCCTCTTCCCTTCCTTTCCCTTCCCTCTCCTTCCCTTCCCTTCCCTTCCTTTCTCATCCCCTTCCCTTTCTCTTCTCTTCCCTTCCTTTCCCTTCCATTTCCTTTCCTTCCCTTCCATTTCCTTTCCTTCCCTTCCTTTCCTTTCCCATCCCCTTCCCTTCCTTTCCCATCCCTTCCCTTCCCTTCCTTTTCTTTATCTTACTTTAATTTCCCTTCCCATCCTATCCATTCCCATCGCATTCCTTCCGATCCCATCCCTTCCCTTCTGATCCCATCCCTTCCCTTCCCTTCCGATCCCATCCCTTCCCTTCTGATTCCTTTCTATTCCTTCCCTTCCCTTCCTTTCCCCTTCCTTCCATTTCATTCCTCTGTGCTGGGCTGTGAATGCAAGAGAGTAGAAGCTAAAGGAGCGGTGAATATGGAGAGGGAAGGGATATTAAGTTAAGGGGTTTGAAATAGGTTAGTTTGGGGTCTTGAATTTGGGAGGACAAGAGAACGGACTGACAGACTGACTTTCCGTTTAACAATATGTAGCTCCTCCTGTGTGTGTGTGTGTGTGTGTGTGTGTGTGTGTGTGTGTGTGTGTGTGTGTGTGTGTCGCGCGGCTTATTGGCTCTCGTGTGTGTGGGAGTGAGTCAAGAGACGTCCAAGGTCACGTTCACACACACACACACACACACACACACACACACACACACACACACACACTTTATGTAATAGACTTGTTTGAGGCTAATTTTAATGTGTTTATTTTGTATTGTTTGTTTTTCTATTTTGTTTTACTTACTTAATCACTTATTTACTTACTGATTGACTTACCTATTACTACTACTACTACTACTACCACTACTACTACTACTGCTACTACTACTACTACTACTACTACTACTACTACTACTAGCACCACCACCAGAACCACCACCACCACCACCGACAGAAACAACAACAACAACAACAACAACAACAACAACGCTTACCATCCATATTCTGCAGCGCTTAATATCTCGGGAACTCGCCATGAATTTCACTATTAGTATTCCTAGATTTATTTGGACGCTCATGATACATTGTGGCATCAACGTATACTATTAACACGTTGCTATTTTGGCCTCGGACAAATGAGCATCGACGCAGCAATATAAGGGTTGGCGCTGTTACGGTATCTATTGTCTGGCGGGATCGAGACCCACATATTTAGAAGCGAACCCACGTAAAATATTGTAATTCCTTCTACTTTGCGGGTGTGTTTTCTAAAGGAGTAATAGATGAAGAGATGGACGTAGAAAAGGATGTAGATATTGGGTGGAGGGAAAGGGAGGAAAGGGAAGGGAAGGGAAGTGAAGGGAGGGGAAGGGAAGGGAAACGAAGAGAAAGGAAGGGAAGGGAAGGAGAGAGGAAGGGAGGAAAAGCTGGGGAGAGAAAGGAAAGGGGAATCAATGGAAATACGTCAATCATAAGATGTCAAAATGAAAGAAAGAACACGAGTGAGAAAAATAGACGGAATGCAGATATAGACGGAATTAAAAAAAAATAGACAATGCAAAAATAGACGGTATTAAAAAATAGACGGACTTAAAAATAGACGGAATGCAAAAATAGACGGTTGAAAAAATAATTGGATGCAAAAATAGACAATGCAAAAATAGACGGTTGAAAAAATATCCTCACACACATAATACAGAAATACTCGATCCCAAATAGACGGTGTTATCGAATATAGAACGATTGAGACACACACTTATGAACCCGCTAATGCCTCGCTGTCTATTCTCTGCGCGTGTTTTCCATTAAAGGGTTAGGGGGGAAGGGCTGAACACCTTTAATATGAGGTCGAATACCTTTCTTTGCATGAGATTCAATTCCAGTCCAGCATCATTCCTCCCTCATATTCTCTGCGCCTCCTCCTCTTCTTCTTCCTCTCCTTCCTCTCTCTTCCTCTCTTCCCTTCATCTGTTCTCATTCCTCCTCCTCTTCTTCTTCCTCTTCTACCCTCTTCCTCTTCCCTTCATCTGTTCTCATTTCTCCACTAAGTATTGTGTTCGTATTAAATTTCCCTCGCCTATTCTTTTTTTTCCTCCTTCCCTTATTCCTTCATTCTCCTATTTGTACATTATTCTTCTTTTCACTAACTTTCCTTCATCTCCCATTTCCTTGTCTATCTTTCTTTCCCCTTCCTTTTTTTTCCTATCCCATTTATCTTTTCATTAAGTTCTCTTCATCTCCCCTTTCCCTTTGCCTATTTTTTTACCCCATCCCCTAGTCCTTCATTTTCTACTCCATTCATCTTTTCACTTAATTCGTTTCATCTCCCCTTTCCCTTTGCCTATCTTTATTTACCCCATTCTTTATTCCTTCCTTTTCCTGTCCCTTTCATCTTTTCATCAAACTCCCTTCATCTCCCCTTTCTTTTCCTCCTTGCTCCCTTTTCATCCCTCTGTTTTCCCTTCTTTCTTACACGAGGTCCCATTTCAAGTCCAAGTTCCCATCTTCTGCCCCCTTCTTTCTCTTTCTCTTCCTCATCCCTTCATTTTCCTATACTGTTCATCGTTTTGCTTCCAATTTCCCTTCATCTTCCATTCCTCTTTTGCCCTTCCTCATTCCTTCCTTCATATTCCTACATCAAACGTCCTTTCTTCCTTTAATTCCCTTCACTTTCCCTTCACTCCCTTCCTCTTCCTTCACTCCCTTCATCCCTTCACTTGATTTCCTCTCCTCCTCCTCCTCCTCCTCCTCCTCCTACACAAACCACGTAGTATTTGGCTTGGCTTCACTCTTTGGCCTTTATTAAGCTTGGAATCAAATCCTTTTAAATGCTGGAAATAGAGGATCAGATTCCCTTGCATGTGGAATTGAGTCCCTTCCCTCGGCCGTTGCTTTGAGTCATCTTGCGCAGGTCACGGGGCGGACTGACTCATGTTTGGGGCCCAGCTTGTGAGGTCACGGGGTGGGTGGGAGAGAGAGAGAGAGAGAGAGAGAGAGAGAGAGAGAGAGAGAGAGAGCGAGAGAGAGAGAGAGAGAGAGAGATCGTCTTTAAAACAATCACAGGAAAGGATGAGGAGGAGGAGGAGAACTTGAAGGAGGAGAGGAAGAGGAGGAGGAGGAGGAGGGGGAGGAGGAGGAGAGGTAAGAATAAAGAAGAGGGACTTGAGGAGGAGACCGAAGAACTCAAAGTAGGAGAAGAACTAAAGGAGGGCGAGGAGGAGGAGGAGGAGGAGGAGGAGGAGGAGGAGGAGGAGGAGGAGGAGGAGGAGGAGGGAGACTATTGTTTTGACTAGAATGTTAAGGGAGAAGGAACGGAGGAAAGAGAGAGAGAGAGAGAGAGCGAGCTTTAGAGGCCAGAAACCTCTCTCTCTCTCTCTCTCTCTCTCGTACGTTTCCGTGCTCAAGACGGAATGGGAGAAGCAGGAGGAGAGAGAGAGAGAGAGAGAGAGAGAGAGAGAGAGAGAGAGAGAGAGAGAGAGAGAGAGAGAGAGAGAGAGAGAGAGAGAGAGAGAGAGAGAGAGAGAGAGAGAGAGAGAGAGAGAGAGAGAGAGAGAGAGAGAGAGAGAGAGAGAGAATAGGAAGAAAAGGAATAAAACAATAAAGAGAGGAAAAAGAGGAAGAGGAAGGGGTTCAAAGAGGACACAAAACAAGAGGAAGAGAAGAGGTGACCCTGCCCCTATCCTCTTAGTCCGCCCGACCGTCCATGGCAAGGAGTCAAGAGGAAGAGAGGAGAGGGAAAGAGGGTCAAAGAGGACAGTTAAGAGGAGGCGACCTTGCCCTATTTCCTCTTGGTGTAGCGTCCCATCCATATTAAACAGTGAAGAGAAGCAAAGAGGAAAAGAGGATAGAGAGAGAGAAGAGGAGGTCATAGGAGGTAGTAGGATTGAAGAGGAACAAGAGTAGCAAGAGGAATTAAGAGGAACAAAGAAGGACAGAGTAAAGTAAAGGAGAAAAGAGGAGAGAAAGAGGAAGAGGAAGGTCATAGGGAACTGAGTGTATGTTGAAGAGGAGAGGAGTAAGAGGAGTAAGAGGAACAAGGGGAAATAAGAAGAGTAGAAAGAACAAGGAGAGTAGGAGACGAAAAGAGGAAAGAGGAGAGAAAGAGGAAGAGGGAGGTCATAGGGGATAGAGTATACCTTCTCCGAGCCACGTGGGAGAGGAGAGGAGCAAGAGGAGTAAGAGGAACAAGAGGAACAAGGAAGGGCAGGAGCAAGTTTGGTGTCCCTTCTATTCCTCTTCTTCCTCTTACTCTTCTTCCTCCTCTTCTATCCTACGACCTCTAATGACCTCCTCTACTCTTTCTCTTCCCTCTTTACTCCTCTTTCCTCTTTGATGTGGATGGAACGCTACACCAAGAGGAAATGTAGCAAGGTCACCTCCTCTTAACTCTCCCCTCTGACCCTCTTCCCCTCTCCTCTTTTCCTCTTTACTCCTTGCTATGGGGCAGGGTCACCTCTTCCTCTTGTTTTTTTTTCCTTTTACCTCTCTTCATTTTCCTCCTTATTCTCCTCTTTATTTTCTTCTTTTTCATTTCCATCTTTTCCTCCTCTTTCCCCTCAGTCAGATGAAGGTGAAGAGCTGCTTTTTTCTTCTTCCTCTTTCATTTTCTTCTTTCTTATTTCTCCTTTTTTTTCTTTCTAGTCTTCCTTCTTCGCTATCATTATCCTCCTCCTCCTTTTCTTCCTCTTTTTCTCTTAATTCTTCTTGGACAATTGTTTTCTCTGGTGTATATCTTCATGAATGGGAGGAAAAGATGGCGCCACTATAAAAAACACTTGCCTGCTCCATGACGGGGTGGGGCCGACTACCATCCTGGCCCCTGAAGAAAGGCTACCGGCGCTATAGGCTGGCACGTAAAAAAAAATAAAAAATAAAAAAAATAAAAAATAAAGTAAGAGGGAAAATATGGAAAGAAAGGAAAAAAAAGGAAGTGAGAGAGAAAGGAAGAATAAAAACAAATAAAGTAAGAGGGAAAATATGAAAAGAAAGGAAAAAAAAGGAAGTGAGAGAGAAAGGAAGAATAAAAATAAATAAAGTAAGAGGGAAAATATGGAAAGAAAGGAAAAAAAAGGAAGTGAGAGAGAAAGGCAGAATAAAAACAAATAAAGTAAGAGGGAGAAGATGGAAAGAAAGGAAAAAAGAAAGGAAGTGAGAGAAAGGAAGAAGAAGAGGAATAAAACAGGAATAAGAGGGAAGAGGTATAAAGAGAGGAAAAAAAAAGTAGGAAGGAAGAAAACAAAAAAAAAATCTCCTTCCTCTTTTTTCCTCCTCCTCCTCCTCCTCGACCTTCACTTTTTGTATCGTTGTTCTCTATCTTTTTCTCCTCATTGTCGTTGTCTTTCCTCCTCCTCCTCCTCCTTCTGATTATGATACATGTTTGCTTCCTGAAGAAAATACGTGTGTGTGTGTGTGTGTGTGTGTGTGTGTGTGTGTGTGTGTGTGTGTGTGTGGTATCAGCTCCATCCCTTCGCTCATACACTTTAAAACCGCTGTTCCCTTCCCTTCCCTTCCCCTCCACTCTCTACCCTCTTTCCTCCCTTCCCCTCCTCCCTTCCTTCCTATCCTGCTCCTCCTCCCCCATCACCTTCCTTCTTCCTCCCTCCCTACCTCCCTTCCTATTCCTCCTCTTCTCCTCCTTCCTTCCTCATCCACTCCCCTTCTCTCCCCTTCCCTCCCCTTTCCCGGAGCACATAGATGTTTCCTGTCAAGTTGGTAATCCTGGTGACAAGAAGCTGAGTTAGGGGAAGGAAGGGGAAGGGCAGGGAAGGGATGGGGATGGAGGGGGAGGAGATTGCAGCAAGGGTGGGAACGAGAAGGGAGACGGAGAGGAAGGAGTCTTGAGGAAGGGAATGGAAGACGGTGTGTGTGTGTGTGTGTGTGTGTGTGTGTGTGTGTGTGTGTGTGTGTGTGTGTGTGTGATGAGAGATGGGTGTGGCGAGGTCTTAGGGAGCAGAGGAGCAAGCGAAAGAGGAGGAGGAGGAGGAGGAGGAGGAGAAGGAGGAGAGAAACCAATAAGCGGCGAAAGAGGTAAAAGGAGAGAGAGAGAAAAAAAACCCACCCAGGTATTGAAAGCTATAGAAAAGATGAAGGGAAGCAAATTCTGTCTTACGCGAGGGTTTGAAAGGGAAGAGGAGGAGGAGGAGGAGAAGGAGGAGGAGGAGAAGGAGGAGGAGGAATACGAAAAGGAGTTTGATGTAAGGGAGTGAAAAAGGAAGGAAGGCAAAGGAAGGCAAGGAGAGTGTTTGACTTGGCTGAAAGGAAGGAAAACAGGAGGAGGAGGTGGAGAAGGAAGATGAGGGAGACGAAGAAGAAGAAGAAGAAGAAGAAGAAGAAGAAGAAGAAGAAGAAGATGCAGAAAATGAGGAAGAAGAGAAAAAATACAAATTAAAAAAAAAAGAAAAAAAAAGTTAGCGTAGAAGAAAACAGGGAAAGGGAGGGAGTGAAAGGGAGATTCTAGAGTAAGGGAGATGCGTGGGTTTAACAGGGGAGTGGAGATCCGGGTTAAGGGGAGAGGGAAAGGGAGGAGGGTGGGGGTACCAGGGAGGAGGGGGAGGGAAAGGGGGGTAGTGGAGGGGCCAGCTAAATTTGAAGAGGACCCGATCGACTGTAACCACAAGACTCCCTTTGTCTAAACACATAAATCAAGTTCTTGTTTTTTACTTTCGTAGTTGAGTAGATTTATATTCTAGTAGCCTTTTCCTTTTTTCCTCTCTCTCTCTCTCTCTCTCTCTCTCAGGAGGAGGAGGAGGAGGAGGAGGAGGAAGAGGAGGGTTAGGGAACTAGGGTTGACCTCTGTTGAAACATATGAATAAATAAATCCAAATGTTGTTTTTTCACATATTTATACAATACTTCAACTGTTTGGAATCAGACTCGCTTCTCTCTCTCTTTGCATATATCTTTCTTCTTACTGTTTTTTTTCTTCCTTTTTCATTCTAACTGCTTCTATTATATTGTTTTTACTCTTTTCTTCCTCTCTCTCTCTCTCTCTCTCTCTCTCTCTCTCTCTCTCTCTCTCTCTCTGTTTTTTTTTCCTTTTTCATTCTAACTGCTTCTATTATATTGTTTTTACTCTTTTCTTCCTCTCTCTCTCTCTCTCTCTCTCTCTCCGTTTTATTTGTTTAGTTTCAAGATTTTATTTGTCAACGAAGCGAAGACTGCTCCCAAAATATAACGTCTGGCTGGTTGGTAGATATTAGTTTTCTTTTTTTCTTTGTTTTCCCCAATGGAGTAGAAGGAAAAAATATCTCCTAACGATGAATTGTGGGAGAGAAGAGGAGTTTGTTTCCCCCGACGGACCGAAATAATTGATGGCGGACTGAAGAAAAAAAAACAAGAGAGGGAAAAAGAGGGAAAGGGGAAAGGAGGGAAAGTACGTGGAGGAAAATGAAAGTAAAGGGAAAGGAAAGGAAATTGTTTAAGGGGAAAGGAAAAGGAAATGATAGAAAGTAGAAGGGAAAAAGAAATGATGAGAGGAAAGGAAATGAGGAAAAAGAGGAAAAGAAAGAAAAGAAAGAAAAGACAGTGAGGGATAAATGGTAAAAAGAAAGAAAGAAAGAATAGAAAGAAAGGGATAAAGGGTAGAAACGAAAAAAAGAAAAAAAAGGAAGAAAAGAAAGAAAAGACAGTGAGGGATAAAATGGTAAAAAGAAAGAAAGAAAGAGAATAGAGAGTAAGGGAGAAAGGGTAAAAAGAAAGAAAGAAAAGAAGAAAATAAAGAAAGAAAAACAGTAAGGGATAAACGGTAAAAAGAAAGAAACAAAGATAATAGAGAGTAAGGGATAAACAGTAGAAAGAAAGAAAAATAAATAAAGAGAGAAAAGAGACTAGACTAAGGGGTAAAGAATAGAAGAAAATAAAGATAGAGGGAATAGGCTGTAAGAGGTAAAGGGAGAAAGGGGGACTAAGGGAAGGCATTGTTAGGGGAAACTTGAAGTGGATAGGCCTATAGGAATTGCATCATCTGTGTTTAGCTGTTTTTGAAAAGTGTTTTGATTGTTTTTCTTTGTGTTGCTTATTGTTTTGTTTTGTTTTCTATTTTTTTTGTATTTTCCCATCGACTAGGCCTATAGTTTTTTTTAAGTTCATTTTCTTCTGTGATTTTCTTCCATGTGTGTATTTTCCTGTAATTCTTCTTCCTCGTCTTGTTTTACTTTTTGTTCTGTTTTGTTTCCCCCCCTCCCCCCTCTCTCTCTCTCTCTCTCTCTCTCTCTGGCGCCACTATGTCTACGAAGTCTCATTCCTTAAGCAGAATGTCTAGAATGAGCGTCTTAACACACACACACACACACACACACACACACACTATTGGCTCGAGTTCAGTTTATCAGTATTTCTTGTGTGTGTGTGTGTGTGTGTGTGTGTGTGTGTGTGTGTGTGTGTGTGTGCCGTTCCTGATCGCACATGTCTTGAATTTTGGAGGAATTAACGAAATTGGAGAGAGAGAGAGAGAGAGAGAGAGAGAGAGAGAGAGAGAGAGAGAGAGAGAGAGAGAGAGAGAGAGAGAGAGAGAGAGAGAGAGCGAGAGCGAGAAAGAGAGAGTAGGGTAAGACAAGAACAATAGGGAAAGGACATAAGAAAAAGGATGAGAGAGAGAAAGGGGGTGGGAGAATAAGGGGGAGATCTGCAAGGGGAAAAGGGAGAGAGAGGGGAGGGGAAAAGAGGAACAGAGAGACATCATGGGAAAAGGGGAGGAAGGGGTAAGAAGGGGAGCTGCGAGTAAGCTTTAAGAGGATAGCGCTGAGGGGAGGCAGGATGCGAGCTGGTCGGGGAAAAGCAACGCTGTCTCTAGGAAGCACCTTTAAGAGATAGCCTGACCCCGAATATTAGACCCGGAGAGAGAGAGAGAGAGAGAGAGAGAGAGAGAGAGAGAGAGAGAGAGAGAGAGAGAGAGAGAGAGAGAGAGAGAGAGAGAGAGAGAGAGAGAGAGAGAGAGAGAGAGAGAGAGAGAGAGAGAGAGAGAGAGAGAGAGAGAGAGAGAGAGAGAGAGAGAGAGAGAGAGAGAGAGATCTAGTCGGTTTGGTTGGCTGGTTAGGGATGGTAATTGTTTTAAGGGTTGTGTGGGTTGTGTGTGCGTGTGTGTGTGTGTGTGTGCGTGTGTGTGTGTGTGTGTACTCGTGTGTATGTTTGTGTCCCTCCCACCAATACTACTGTTACTACTACTACTGTTACTACTACTACTACTACTACTACTACTACTACTACTACTACGGTTGCTGAGGATTGCTGTAAAAGTCTATGGGAGATGGTATTCACATTTAATTTTCTACTACCACTTTACTGCTTCTACTACTACTACTACTACTACTACTACTACTACTACTACTACCATGAATACTACTGGTAAATGCATATAAATGTGTGTTAAACCTGCTGCTTCTCATCCTTCTTTTCCTCCTCCTCCTCCTCCTCTTCCTCCTCCTCCTCCTTCTCACACCAATTCCTTGTAGTCATTCATCGTACCAAGGCGCTATGTAAACAAGGCGGCGGGAAGGGAGGGAAGGAGGCGAAGGGAGAAGAGAAGAAGAGAGGGGGTAAAGGCGAAGGAAAGAGGGAAGGAAAAGGGAGGGAAAGTAAAGGACAGAAGTAAAGGGCAGGGAGAGTATACGAAAAGGAGCAGAAAGGAAAGGAAAGTGAAGGAAAGGAAAGGAAAGAGAGAAAGTAAGGGAAAGGAAGGAAAGCAAAGGAGAGGAAAGTATAGAGAAGGAGAGATAGAAAGTCAGGGAGGATTAGCTAAGGTAGGGGAAGGAAAGGCAGGAAGGGAAGGGAAGGCAAGGGAAGGGTAGAAGAGGCAGGAAGGGAAGGGAAGGGAAGGGTAGGAGAGGCAGGAAGGGAAGGGAAGGGTAGGAGAGGCAGGAAGGGAAGGGAAGGCAAGACAAGGGAAGGGTAGGAGAGGCAGGAAGGGAAGGGAAGGGTAGGAGAGGCAGGAAGGGAAGGGAAGGTAAGACAAGGGAAGGGTAGGAGAGGCAGGAAGGGAAGGGAAGGCAAGACAAGGGAAGGGTAGGAGAGGCAGGAAGGGAAGGGAAGGCAAGACAAGGGAAGGGTAGGAGAGACAGGAAGGGAAGGGAAGAGAAGGGAGGATGACATAACGTGTAAATCTCTATTGCTAAGAGGAAGCTTCTGCCCTTCCTCCTCTTAGTCTCCTCTTGACAGGGAGCTGAGAGAGAGAGAGAGAGAGAGAGAGAGAGAGAGAGAGAGAGAGAGAGAGAGAGAGAGAGAGAGAGAGAGAGAGAGAGAGAGAGAGAGAGAGAGAGAGAGAGAGAGAGAGAGAGAGAGAGAGAGAGAGAGAGAGAGAGAGAATGTGTGTGTGTGTGTGTGTGTGTGTGTGTGTGTGTGTGTGTGTGTGTGCGGTGAGCGGCGTGTCTTGATTGTAGTTCTTGGTCGATGTTTAGCTCAAGTTTGATTGAGTTAAATGGGTGTAAGAGGAGGAGGAGGAGGAGGAGGAGGAGGAGGAGGAGGAAGAAGAGGCGTAAAAGGCTGTGCAGTTTTTATCAGAATATCTATTAGTATTGACTTTATGTATGTATGCATGTATGTATGTATGTATGTATGTACGTATATTGGTAGGTAGGTCGGTATTAGTGTTAGTATGAGCATAAGGGAGATATTCATAAGGTTTTGTTGGTAAGAGAACCGGGTAGGACACGGAGTAATGGGTTTAGACTGGATAAATTCAGATTCAACAGGGACATAGGCAAAAATTGGTTTACTAGCGGGGTTGTGGATGAGTGGAATAGGCTTAGCAGTCATGTGGTGAGTGCCAGTACAATTGTCACATTAAAAAATAGATTAGATAAATTCATGGACAGCGATATTAGGTGGGGTTAGATACACGGGAGCTTAGGGTCAAAGGAGCTGCCTTGTATAGGCCTACCGGCCTCTTGCAGACTCCAACGTTCTTATGTTCTTATGCTCTTATGAGTGAGGCTACGTATATAAAACTCACAACCTTATTAAATCTACCTTGATCTAATACCTGTCCAGCGCTTCCTTATTTTTCTACTACCCTGGCAATAAGGTGTGTCGGGATGTAGGTGTGTTAGGGTGCTGGTGTGTCGGGGTGGTGGTGTGTCGGGGTGCTGGTGTGTCGGGATGTAGGTGTGTTAGGGTGCTGGTGTGTCGGGGTGCTGGTGTGTCGGGGTGCTGGTGTGTCGGGGTGCTGGTGTGTTGGGGTGCTGGTGTGTCGGGGTGCTGGTGTGTCGGGGTGCTGGTGTGTCGGGGTGCTGGTGTGTCGGGGTGCTGGTGTGTTGGGGTGCTGGTGTGTTGGGGTGCTGGTGTGTTGGGGTGCTGGTGTGTCGGGGTGCTTTTGTGTTGGGGTGCTGGTGTTGTCAGTGCTGGTGTGTCGGGGTGCTGGTGTGTGGGGGTGCTGGTGTGTCGGGGTGCTGGTGTGTTGGGGTGCTGGTGTGTCGGGGTGCTGGTGTGTGGGGGTGCTGGTGTGTGGGGGTGCTGGTGTGTTGGGGTGCTGGTGTGTGGGGGTGCTGGTGTGTTGGGGTGCTGGTGTGTGGGGGTGCTGGTGTGTTGGGGTGCTGGTGTGTCGGGGTGCTGGTGTGTCGGGGAAGTGTGTCAAAGAATAGGAAGAAGGGAGCAAGCAAGGAAGGAAGGAAGGGAGGGAGGAAGGAAAGAGGGAAGTTAAGTTGGTGTTTCGGGATGTCGGTGTGTCGGTCTGTTGGTGTGTCGGTGTGTCGGGGTGCTGGTGTGTCGGGGTGTCGGTGTGTCGGGGTGTCGGTGTGTCGGTCTGTTGGTGTGTCGGTGTGTCGGGGTGCTGGTGTGTCGGGGTGTCGGTGTGTCGGGGTGTTGGGGTGTCTCGCGTCAGGCGGCGGGACAGGTGCGTGGGATCGTGTGTTAGTGGGTAATGCATATCGACCCCCTTCTGTGGCGGGTTAAATAATGCCCCAACACGCCCCGCACGACGAGTCAGGATCTCACCGTTGCCAGATTATCGTACTCAGAGCATAGTGATTACCGGTTTCTGGCGCCTAACTATTGCCAAGAGACATCAGGTATTAACTATTTTATCGATAAATATAAATGAATTTCGTTGTTGGGGACCAGGAGGTAGGTTTTGGATCGGAAGTCGGTTAATATAAGAGGCTGAGCACGACAATCTGGCAGCGTTAGTCAGGATGGGCAGTGTATCTTTGGCCTCACTCGACGTCCTCAAGTCATGCGTAATGGGAATACCAGTGTAGAGAGTAATGAAAGGAAGGGAGGAGGAGGAGGAGGAAGGAAAACAAAATGAGGAATGGAGTTGATGAAGCGTAGAAAGTAAGGAAAGAAAGGAGGGAAGGAGTAGTGAGAGGCAAAAGGGGAATATGTGATGGAAGAAACAGCGTAGAAAGTAAGGAGAGTAAGGAAAGGAGGAGGAGGAGGAAGGAAAACAAAATGAAGAATAGACTTGGAGCGTAGAAAGTAAGGGAAGAAAGGAAGGAAGGAGTAGTGAGAGGCAAAAGGGAATGTGTGATGGAAGAAACAGCGTAGAAAGTAATGAAAGGAAGGGATGAGGAGGAGGAAGGGGAAGAAAATGAGGAATGGAGTTGATGGAGCATAGAACGTAAAGAAAGAAAGGAAGGAGTAGTTAGAGGCAATAGAGGAAGGTGTGATGGAAGAAAGAAGAAACACCGTAGAAGGCAAAGGAAGGGTAGGAGAGGCAGGAAGGGAATGGAAGGGAAGGCAAGGGTAGGGTAGGAGAGACAGGGATGGAGGATATGGAGAAGAGAAACGGAAGAGAGAGATACAAATGAAAGATAAAGGAGAGGATGAAAGTAAAATAAAGGAACCATAGGGAAAAACGTTTTATTTGGGGAAAGGAAGGAAGGAAGGAAGAAAAGAAGTGCAAGAAAGAAATGTAGAGGAGGAAGAAAGGATTTATTGGAGGGAGGGAGGATGATGAGGGAAGGATGAAGGTAAGGAAAGGGACCAATAGGGAAAAGAATTACGTTTGGGGAAAGAAAGGAAAAAAGGAAGTTAAAGAAAGAGGAAAATAAATAAAGAAAGAAACAGTTGAAGATTTAAAGGGAGGGTTTGAGAGGCAACATTTAAGAGGGTAGAAAACAATGAAAGAGAAAATGGAAATAGGGATAATCAAAGGGGAAAGAAAAGGGAGGATAAGGGAGAAGGAGGAGGAGGGGGAGGAAAGATGGGTATTGGAAGGCCGGAAATATGTTTGGGGAGACTAGAAGAGGAGGAGAAACAGAAGGAGGAGGAGAAGAAGGGGGAGGAGATGAAGGCTAATTAACGAAAATGGGGAGATAAATAATAAAAGATAAATAAGATGATAAATAAAATGAATAAGAAAAAGACAAAAAAGGAAGAATATCAAAGAATAGAAAGAAGAAAACAAGAAAGGAAGGAAATGGGAAGGTAAGAGGTAAGACTCGAAATAAAGTAAACCTAAGGAAAGGATTAATAAGAAGAAAAAGACGAAAGAGGAAGAGTCAAAGAATAGGACGAAGGAAGCAAGGAAGGAAGGAAGGAAGGAAAGAGGGAAGTTAAGAGGTAAGATTGGAGACTAAGAAATTGAAGAAATGAATGAATAAGAAAAAGAAGAAAGAGGGAGAGTGTCAAAGAATAGGAAGAAGGGAAGGAAGAAGGGAGAGCATGAGGCGGGTGAGAAGGCAATGAGGGGAGAGATATGTGCTTTGAAAGTGGTCTGCCCTGGGAGGATCGTGGGAGGGGAGGAGAGGGGGGAGATGGGGAGGGAGAGGAGGGAGAGGAGGGAAGGATATGTGGAGGAAGGAGGGGGGAGAGCCAATCCCTAGGGACTCCACCCACTAATGGAGTGTTGGGAAACCAATTATCTAAAGGTTGGGTTATTTGGAGGAGGAGGAGGAGGAGGAGGAGGAGGAGGAGGAGCAACAGGAAAGAAAGAAGGAAAGTAGGGAGAAAAAGAAAAAGGAAGCAATGAAGGAAGGAGGGAAAGAATAAAGAGGAAAAAAAATCATGAAGAAGAGGAGAAGAAGGAGGAAGAGGAGGAGGAGGAGGAGAAGGAGGAGGAGGAGGAAGAGAAGAAATACAGAGAATGCGAAACATTGAAGGGTGCAGAATCTGGAGAAGTATAGAAAAAGAAGAAGAAGAAGAAGAAGAAGAAGAAGAAGAAGAAGAAGAAGAAGAAGAAGAAGAAGAGGAAGAGGAGTAGGAGGAGAAGGAAGAGGAGAAGGAGGAGGAGGAGGAGGAGGAGACTAGACTAGACAGTGAATGGTGAAGAATCTGGAAAAGTATAGGAGAAGAAGAAGAAGAAGAAGAAGAAGAAAATTAAGGAAAAGAGGAGAAGCTGGACAAGGAGGAAGAAGATGAGTACGAGGAGGAGAAGCAGAAGGAGGAGGAGGAGGAGGAGGAGGAGGAGATGAAGGCTAATTAACGAAGATGGGGAGAGAAACACTAAAAGGGAGGTAAATTAGGTAGGTGATTGCAGGGTGAAGAGGGTGAGGGAAGGGAGGGAAGAGAGAGAGGAAGGGAGAAGGGTAGGAGAGGGAAGGGAGACTAAAGGAAGAGGTTAAGGGAGGGGAAAGGGAAGGCTGAAAGGGCACTGAAAGGGTGAGAGAGAAAATAAAAAATAAAGGAAGAAGGAAAGAAGGAACATTAATCAGGAGAAGAAAAGGGGAAGAGAAAGGGAAGGAAAAGGAACGTAAAGAAATTGAAGGAGATGGAATAAAGGAAACAACAAGGAATAAATAAATGAATAAGGAATACGGGAAATGGGAGAGGGGAGGAAAGGGTGAGAATAAAGGAATAGAAGGAAGGGAAGAAAAGGGAACAGGGAAAAATATGGAGAGTGAAAGAGGGAAGGAGAGAAGTGAAAGGGAGGAACAAATAGAAATGAAAGAAAGGGAAGAAAAAGTAGTGTAAAGGAACTATAGGAGATGGAATAAGGGAAACAAGGAATAAATGGATAAACAGGAATATGGAAAAGGAGAGGAAAGAGGAATTTAAAGAAGCTGGAGGGGAAAGAAGAGGGGAAGTAAAGGAAACATAAAAAGGAATTAAATCATATATACATTTTGTTTTCAATTTCAAACGTTCTAACTGATTCAAAAGCACTAGAAGGAAAGAATGTTGGTGAGAAAATGAGTTTAAGAATAATGAATGAAAGTGAATGAGTGAGTGAGTGGCGGAGTGAGTAAATTAGTAAAGGAGTTATTGAATGAACGAATATCGAAATGCGTGAATAAAGAAGTGTATAGTGGAGTTAGCGACTGATTGAGTGAGTGAGTGAGTGAGTGAGTGAGTGAGTGAGTGAGTGCCGAAGTGAATAAACTCGTAAGGGAATGATTGAATATGCGAATTCCAGAACGAGTCAATAAACAAGTGAGTGATGTAGTGAGTGAATGAGTGAGTGAATGCATTATTGAAGGCATGATATAATGAACAAGTACTGAAATGACTGAATGAACAAGTGTTTGACGTAGTAGTAGAAGTAGTGAGTGACTGAGACAACGGCTGAATGTCACATGTGAATGAGCTACGTATGAGTGAGTGAGTGAGTGGGTGACGAAGCGTGGGAGTGTGTTTTGACGCGAGCTTAAGCCATGACGTGGGTGACCTATGAAGGAAAGGGCGGGGAAGGGCGGGAGGGAGAGGGGAGAGGGAGAGATATAAGCTGAAAGGATGTTTATGCAAGGGAATAGGAAGAAGGAGGAGGAGGAAGATGAGAAGGAAGAGTAAGGGGAAGAGTATATGAAGGAAATAATGAGTTGGAGGTGAACATGATGAAAGGGTAATGATGAAAGGGTTAATGTAAGGGGAATAGAGGAGGAGAAGGAGGAGGAAGATGAATGAGGAGCAAGATGAAGGAAATATGAAGGAGGGAACAAGTGGGAGGTAAACATTCTGAACGGGTGTATATGCAAGGGAAATAGGGAGAAGGAAAAGGAGGAGGAAGATGAAGAAACGAAGAGTAAGACGAAGAAAAACTAAAGGAGGAAACAAATAAAAGGAGATGACCAAGTGAAAATTAATGAAAAAAATAGATGAAATGAAGACAACAGAAGGAGAGATGAAGAAACAAGAGAAAGTTGAAGAAAAATTGAAGGAGGAAACACACAGAAGGAGGTGAAAATGAGCAAAATAATGAAGAAAATAGAAGAAATGAAGACAACAGGAGGAAAATGAAGAAACAAGAGAAAGTTGAAGAAAAACTGAAGGAGGAAACACATAGAAGGAGGTGAAAATGAGCAAAATAATGAAGAAAACAGAAGAAATGAAGATAACAGGAGGAGAGAGAGAGAAAACGATGCAGGAGGAAAATAATGAAAAAACCTAAGAAACAAAAGATTAGGAATAGAAGAGAAAGAGAGGAAACAAGAACAATAAAACTTAAAGGAGGAAACAAGGTGGAGGAAGTGAACACGTGTGAAATAATGAAGAAAAGACGGAAAATAAAGGAAAGCAAAGAAGGAAAGGGAGGAAACGATACAGAAGGAAAATAACGAAAACAAGAACAAGAAAACATAGAGGAGGGAACAAGGTGGAGGAAGTGAACAAGTATGAAATAATGAAGAAAACGGGGAAAAAAAAGGAAAGCAAAGAAGGAAAGTGTGGAAACAATGTAGAGGGAAAATAATGAGAACCTGACAAACATGAAAAAAGGAATTAATGAGAGAAAAGAAAAGATGACCAAGGAAAACAATGAAAAGGAACATAAGAAAAAAGAGTAAAAGAAAAAGGGAAGAAACGATGCATGAGGATAATTATGAAAACCAAACAAATAAGAAAAAAAGAATAAAAAGAGAGAGGAAGGAAAACCTACATTCACATTAAAAAAAGACAAGTCCAATCATACCTCTTTCCTCTGTACCTCTTCCTCTTGGACACGGCGCCTTTAAAATGTCTATATATGTCCTCTTTTTTGGCTTATTATGCAGTGCCGGAGAGGGAGAGAGAGGAAGGAGGGAGAGAGGAAGGGAAGGGAGGGGGACAGAGGGCGGGGTAATGGCCGTCAACTAAAGGAAAAAAAGAAAAACAAGGGCAGGACTCCCCTCAGCCATACGTGACGTCATGACTTCGCAGCGTCCTTATCCTCGTCGCCTCCGTCCATGTTGTTGCGTCATTTGTTTACCTTTCGTCATGCGCGCAGCCATCTTGGAACTCCGAGGCTTGTGGGTAGGAACGAACAAGCCTCCTGTGAATAGTATACTTGTTGTTATTATGAATGTTTGCGTGTGGATATATATTTAGTTTCCGGTATGTCGAGGAATTTATGATAAGTGGGAGAGGGGAGGATATGTATGAGAGAGAGAGAGAGAGAGAGAGAGAGAGGGAGAGGGAGAGGGTGTGGGAGAGGGAAAGAGAGAGATTGGATTGGCAAGGGAGGGGTCAGGAGGGGAGGGGAGGGCGGCAGCGTGGTTGCCATGGTAACCACTCACTCGTACGCATAGAGGGTCGTGGTGAGAGGGGAGAGAGAGGGAAGGGAGAGGGGAAGAGAGAGGGGAGAAGAGGGGAGGAGGTGTGGCCCAGTGACCCGTAACACACACACACGCACACACACACACACACACACACACACACACACACACACACAACGTCTTTCCTCACATTCTGCTTTTAAATGCTCCCTTGACTGAAATGTTTCAAGTCTCATTTTCCCCTGACGTGTTTTTGTGTTTATTTTCCCCTAACGTGTTTTTATGTTTATTTCGTTTTATTACTTGGTTGTTTTTTTTTTTACCGTTTTTTGATGCCTTTACATTTGTGCTTTTGGCCTGAAACCTAAATAGAGAAGGAGGAGGAGGAGGAGGAGGACGAGGAGGAAGAGGAGGCGATGGCAGTTTGCATTTAATTTTACACAAACACAACAAGATCTGGATTTTTGGACAAACTTTATGCTCTCTCTCTCTCTCTCTCTCTCTCTCTCTCTCTCTCAATCAAACAGTTTCTTTTCTTGGCTTTAATTTCCTTTATTTTTGGCAATACTTAACTTTGCTTCTGATTGTGTTTCCAATTTCAAAGTTCAGAGATTTTTTTTTCATCCCTTTTCGCCAAATTGCGGAATAATTAATGTTGGAAGGCTCTCATGTGTTAGGTGTGTGTGTGTGTGTGTGTGTGTGTGTGTGTGTGTGTGTGTGTGTGTGTGTGTGTGTGTGTGTGTGTGTGTGTGTGTGTTTCATTATTTTTATCTGTGTTATTTTCTTTCTCATTTCTTTATAATTTTGTCTTTTATATTACTCCTTAAAATTGCGTATACAGTTTGCACATGCGGTTATATTTGGCAACACAATTTATTTTACTGGTGTGTGTGTGTGTGTGTGTGTGTGTGTGTGTGTGTGTGTGTGTGTGTGTGTGTGTGTGTGATGCTAGAGGGTGACGTGGGCCATCCAGGTAAACAGAGCCTCAGGTAAACAGGTGTGCAGAGGTGTGACGCCTCGTGACATTTGATAAGGTTAGAGGTTGTCCGGGTATCGTAAGATGATATGAATCACCTTGACTTTCTCTGCGCCACTCTCTTTGTCTTCTCTTTCTCTCTTTCTTATTTCTCTTCACTTTCTCTTTCTTCTCTCTTTCTTTCCACTTTCTCTTTTTTCTCTACTTTCCTCCTCTTCTCTCTCCACTCTCTTCTTTTATCGGTTATACTTGTTTTCAGTTTAGTTTTTAATCGTCGTTCTTGTCCTCGGCCACTTTCTATATGGCTTTTGCTTGTTCTTTTCATATTTGCTTGTTTTTATATATATGTATTTTATTAGTCTTCCGGTCTGTTTTCTATTCTTTTCAATGCTTTTCAGTTTTATTAATCTATATATGTTTTTAATTGTCAGTTCTCAGTGTGTATTTCTGTCTCTCAATCTATCTGTGTCTGCCTGTCTCTCTGTCCTTTCTATCTATCTGTTTGTCTGTCTACCTGCTTGTCTGTCTGTGTGTCTCGTGTGTAGGCTGTGAATGGTCTATTTTTAATCTTTTTACTAAGCCTCTTACTCGTTCATTCATAAACACAGTGGTCATTGAGAATTCATGTAACTCATAGTAAACCGATGAACGCGTGGTTTCATATGGTATAAAAAAGTATGTGGCTGACTTAATAATTCCATCCGCTCATAACAGTGTAAATTATCCTGAAAATATCACATGCATATAGTCAATGGGAAAAAGCAGCAAACTTATGACGTAAAAAGAAATGTGTCAAGCACTTCTTGTAGATTTTATTTTGCCTTTTCGTAATGTGATTCTTTTCATTGGTAACTCTCGTCGTGGATGTGATTATATCTTAACGGTCAGGTAAATCATCAGGTGAAGCTGAACATGGAAAGCGGACTGCGTAAGATTTATGATTTTCCTGCGTTTCCTGCATCATGACTTAAAGCGTGCAGTGTTTCATCCTCAGAACAGTAAAGTTTCATTTTATACGTATTTGTATTCGATATTTCAGTATGGAAAAATGATATAGTGTTGCATAGTGAAACGTGATATGTTCTGTCCGTAGATTTGCCTTCGATTTCTGAATTTTGTTTTAGTTGATAGTAAAGTAAATGACCGTCACTCACATTTGAGCACATCAAGTCAACTGATAAATAAAGTTGATAATAATTAGTTAAGTGTGACTATTTTTTCCCTTAGAATTTTATATTTCTGTTAAAATATAAAACTATTCAAGTTGGACTCGATGTGAACTTCAGCTCCGTAGATTTTAAATCATATTGAAGTCATGGAGGGAAAAATGCGTCTTACTAATGAATCTCCATTAATTAACCGTGACTGTGTTTTGAGAGCCGGCGAGTGAATGGAGAGATGGACGAGCCGGAGAGAGAGAGAGAGAGAGAGAGAGAGAGAGAGAGAGAGAGAGAGAGAGAGAGAGAGAGAGAGAGAGAGAGAGAGAGAGAGAGAGATGGGAGAATACACAGAAGCAAAATAACATTAGTAAAACAAAGGAATAAAAAAGGGAGGGAGGAAGTGAAAGGGAGAGAAAGAGAGAATCTGAATATTCGTGGATGTTTTAAGGAAAGAAATAATGTTGGATATCATATTGTGGCACTTAAGCTGTAGTGACGATAAGGCATATAACGGAGAGGAAAATGTTTGAAAGTAGAAGACAGCAAAGTGTAGAAAAATAGGAAACAGGATAGATGAACGGACATAGCACGGAAAGATCGGTAATAAAATAAAATAAACAAACACATACAAACAGAAAAACAAGAAAGCACTTATTCCTCTCATGTCTATTAAAGCAGTGTCACAGAGAACAAAAAATGTGGTAAATAAAAGAAAACAAAAAACAAGAATGCGCAAAAAAGAAAATCAGACATGAAAAAAAGCATAAAAAAACGATGAAACAGAATGGAGTCGTGAGGGGAAAATACACTTGAGTTAAATTGATGGAGGAAAACAAATCGTAAAAGAAAACTAAAATATTGCAATGCAGAAAATGGCGAAAATGTACATACATGACGCGGAAAATAGACCATAAAGATTTTCCCAGCGAGACTCTAAGAAAAGATTACTTAGACTTATTGGAGGAAAAGAATGTAAAGAAAAGCACAGCAGATGAAAAAAAATCAGTAATAAAAGAGATGTCGTAGAGTTTAAAATGGACATGGAAACAGACCGAGCTTAGAGGTTAGAGAAACTTAACAAAAAAAAAAATCACTGTCGCACTGGAGAAAAAAAAGTAATAAGCACAGCAGAAAAAAGTAATAAAAAAGTAGTAAAAAAGTAATAAAAGTAATAAAGTCAATCAATCAATCAACCAATAAATAAATAAATTAATAAATAAATAGATAAATAAATAAATAAATAGATAAATAAATAAATAAATAAAAGTAATAAAAGTAATAAAAAATAATAAAAGTAATAAGCACAACAGAAAAAAAATAATAAAAAAGATGTCGTAGAGTTTAACACGGACATGGAAAGAGACCGAGCAGAATTGGTTAAAGGAACTTAACCAAAAAAAAGTCTCTGTCGCACTGGAGCAAATAAAGATTAGGTGAGTCACAGCAAAATACATAATAAAACAGTAAAAAAAGGGAGACGTCGTAGAGTCTAACATTGTCGTGGAAAGAGACCGGGCGGAACTGGTTAGCGAGACTTAACTAATATGAAAGTCACTCAGCCGTAAGGAGCAAAAGAAAATAATGAAAATCACAACAAAGCACAAAAGAACAACAGCAAGAAAAGGAGATGTAGTATAGTTTAGCAAGGACATGAAAACAGACTCAGCAGCATTGGTTTGCGAGACTTAACTAACATAAGACAAAAACATGCAGCCTTACTGTAGCGAAGAAAAGAAAAGAAAAATCACAGCAAGAGAAAAAAAGTAAAAAAAAAAAAAAAAAGATGTAGTAGTTTAACATTTTCATGGAAGCAGACTGAACAGAACTGGCTGGCAAGACTTCCTAAAAAGGCCACTAAGCCAGACTGGAGCTAAAGAAAACAAAGAAAAATTACAGCAATACAGGAAAAACAGTGAAAAAAAGTGTAGTAGAGTTTAACATGGACATATTAATAAACCGAACAGAAATGGTTCTCGGTTTCAACAACTACAACAACAAAAGCTACTCAACCCTACTGGAGCCAAAGAAAATAAAGAAAATGAAAACGAAAAACAAAATAACAGTAATAAAACGGAAATGTGGTAGAGTTTAACTTGGACATAGAAACAGACCGAACAGAAATGGTTAGCGGTTTCAACAACAACAACAACAAAAATTTACTCAGCCGTACTGGAGCCAAAGAAAATAAAGAAAATCCAAACAAAAAACAAAATAACGGTAATAAAACGGAAATGTGGTAGAGTTTAACATGGACATAGAAACAGACCGAACAGAAATGGTTCTTGGTTTCAACAACAACAACAACAAAAGTTACTCAACCCTACTGGAGCCAAAGAAAATAAAGAAAATGAAAACGAAAAACAAAATAACAGCAATAAAACGGAAATGTAGTAGAGTTTAACATGGACATAGAAACAAACCGAACAGAAATGGTTCTCGGTTTCAACAACAACAACAAAAGTTACTCAACCCTACTGGAACCAAAGGAAATAAAGAAAATGAGTTTAACATGGACATAGAAACAAACTGAACAGAAATGGTTCTCGGTTTCAACAACAACAAATGAAAACGAAAAACAAAATAACAGCAATAAAACGGAAATGTGGTAGAGTTTAACATGGACATAGAAACAGACCGAACAGAAATGGTTAGCGGTTTGAACAACAACAACAAAAGTTATTCATGGGCGGGGGGCGTCGCTCTGATAGTACCGACGTAGACTGTTCACCCCGCATGACTTCCTCTTCCTGGAGTATTCTCACGCCAGGGAGGGAGGGAGGGAAAGAGAGAGGAAAGAAGGGAGGGAAGGATGGAAAAAAAAGGTAAAGATAGCTAGATAGATATAGAGAGAGTGTATCAAACAGAATGACGGGTAAACGGATAATACATGAAAAATAGAGAAAGAAATAATAGATAGATAGATAGATAGATAGATGAAGAGAGCTCCGAAGAGAGAGAGAGAGAGAGAGAGAGAGAGAGAATATCAGCTTACATGTAGAAGTGCGAATCAAACGAAACAGACTTTAATTAAATTGAGCTTTTTCACAGTAGCTCATTATTTTCCGGTTGGTACTGAAATGTAGACCGTTTTTTGCTATCTTCTTTCCCAGGCATTAAAAAGTCTTGTTAATTAAAGATATATAAACAATTTCTCATCGGCTAGTGTATACGTTGTTGCTAAAGAGATTAAAATGACAAATGTATTGAAAAAGGTATATATAGTCTTACCAGAAACTATGAGCGGAAAAAAAGGGAGGAAGAGAATGAAGAAGGGTGGAAGATGATATAAAAGGGTGGAAAAGGGTGGAAATGAACTGGAAAAGGGAGAAAGAGAACGGGGAAGGGTGGAAGATGATATAAAAGTGTGGAAAAGGTGGAAATGAGCAAGAAAAGGAAGGAAGATTATAGTAAACAACATTCTCTCCCTCAAAACTCTCAAAAGTGGGTCATGGGAGTGAACATAACCCAAAACACAAACAGGAAAGCGGTGGTTAGGGCGTTCGTTTTCTTTTCCTCTCTCTTCATTTTTTCCATCACGAGGGGAGACTAATGTGCAAAGTTTGGGGTCCGAGTCTCGCCCAGTGTCAGCAGTTATGGCGGGGGTGTTTACTTAATGCGTCAGGGGCTCGTGCGTCATCCCCAGGCCGTGTAAATAAAGAGGGGTTTTATTGCCACGTTTCCACCTCGTCTGGGGCGCCGCGTTACTCTCGGCGGTCTCTTGTTTTCCTGTTGTGTCTGGGATTAAGTCTTCGCCGGATTCTCGTTTTCTTTAGTTTCTTCCACATTTTCTCTGATTGTCTGTGTTTTATGTCTGTTTTGGCTGTGTGTCTGGGTGGTTGTCTGCTTTCGGTCATGCTATTTCTTCTGTTTGTCTCTGTCTTTTGCTATCTGTCTTTTTATCTGGTTGTCTGTTTCTGTTTATTGGCCTGTCTGTCTGTCTTTTTCCTGTTGTGTCTGGGATTAAGTCTTCGCCCGCTCCTCGTTTTCTTTAGTTGCTTCCACGTTTTCTCTGATTGTCTGTGTTTTATGTCTGTTTTAGCTGTCTGAGTGGGTGTCTGCTCTTGGTCAGGGTCTTCTGTTTGTCTCTGTCTGTTTACTTGTCTCTGTCCTTGTCACTATCTTTTTCTGTTTGTCTGTGTGTTTTATGTCTGTCTGTCTGGAGGCTGTCTTCTTTCTGTCTGTTTACTGGTAACTATCTTCGTTGCTGTCTGTCTTTTTTCTGGTTCACTGTTTCTGTTTATCGGCCTGTCTGTCTGTCTTCTTGATTGTTTGTATGTTCTCATTGTATTGCTGTTTGTCTGTGCGTCTTTCTGTTTCTCCGTGTGACTCTATATGTGTCTGTTCAAATATCTGTTTTTCGCTTTTTCTGCCTGCCTAGTTTTGTATATATTATAATTATCTGTTTGTCCATCTGCCTGGCTCCGTATGTGTTATCTGTTTGTCTATCTTTCTCTGTTTGCCGGTGTCTGGGTGTGTGTTTATACATTCCACTTTTCCCTTTTTGTTAGGGCGACATTTTAACACATTAGTTTCATCCATTTTCATTTATCTATTTTTATGACAGCCAATTATAATCGACGTTCGGCATGTATCAGCGCCGTGACAAAGGGGGGCCATAAACCATCGCTCAGGCATTAACAACACAGCGGTATAGATCGTGTTAAAACTACTGGAATCACGCCATTACTATTGAATCGGTTCGCTTCCTCTGACACTGAAAAATCCTGCGGCGTGACCCGGCGATACAAGAGCAAATTTGTACTGTAACAGCTTCCTTAAGGGGTTAAATATATTCCGCAATTTAACATATCACGGTCTTGTGGGAAGGGATTGACTGACATAATCGACTTTTATCACAATAGACTTATATTAGAAGTTAAACATCAGGGAATCAGTTCAGAGGTAGAAATGAAAAATAAGTAAAAATCCCGCTGGCGCTGATCCTGCAGATAGTGGGTGGAGAGTAAAGCTGTTGAAAGGTCAGGATAGCTATAGTAATACTGGGTTACAAAAACATGTATTCAAGGAGATGATCTGTCGGAAAATATGAGTTAATGATGTTTTTGTGTTTTAGCTGTTAGTTAAGTTGACCCTCAGCAACACAAAATACCTCAACACAAAGATTGTCTGGAATAACGAAATGTATCCGCTTAGGTAAGTTACGGCGTTCAGTCAAGTAATTATGAAGAAAACAATACGGAAAGGTTGACAAATTGGTGCTCCAGTACTTGGTTAAATTGACACATATTACAGGCGCACATTTTCATTAAGTTACTAAAACTGCATTAACGTAAGTAAGAGCATTGAGATAGAAAATGGTTCCTTTTTACTGTGTGTTTAGATTAGATCAAAAAATGAGGGAGGATCTCAATTAATTATACTGGAGAAGCCCCGAGAAGTAAATTTTTCTGTATATTTTATCTTTATCCTTTGGTTTGCCTCCTCTCAAAGTAAAAAGTGTTCTTGTAGTTTAAATCCTTTTGTATCCTTGTGGGAAAAAAAGAGAGTATCAACAAGTAAATCTAAACAACACAAACAGGTGGGCAAAAAAAAAAAAAAAAAAAAGGGACGAACATGCATGGCGGGTGCTCAACAGGAAGGGCGGCGAGTCTTCCTGCCCCGATAATAATAAGGGCGGCGTTCACGAGTTATTACGGGGCCGCGCTGCTATTCCTGACGCCCCTTTACGTGAGAACAGCCGCGCGATTTGTCATTTTGTTTCCATCATCAATATTATACAGCAGCTGCCTGACCTGTGTGTGTGTGTGTGTGTGTGTGTGTGTGTGTGTGTGTGTGTGTGTCAGCTTGCTCAAGTAAATGATTGATGTTTAAAAAGGGAGTCATATATTTCACCATTTCTTTTTTTTTTTGCTTTTTTTCTCTTATTTTCTCGTTTTCTCATTTCCTCTTTTTTTTGTCTTATTTTTGTCTATTTTTTTGTTTTTGTTTTCCGTGTTTCTGTTTTTGTTATTTTTTTTCCCGGTTTCTTTTTTTTCTGGCATAGTTATTCCTGTCTGGTTCTATTTATTTTTTCTTATTTTTTGTGGTGATTGATCGGCGTCTTCCTCCTCCTCCTCCTCCGGATATGTAGCAGGCCGGGTCTGACCGGATACATTCTTCATATTTATTGCCCTCCTTCCTTCCTTTCCTGCTTCTTTTCCTCGTCTCGCTTCTCTCCTCACCTCCCCCTTCTCTCTTCTTCTCTCTCCTCTTTCCCTCTCCCTTCCCCTCTTCTTTCATCCCTCCCCCTTCTCTCATCTTCTCTCCTTTCTCCCTTTCCCTTTCCCTCTTCTATATTCGTGACGCAATTCTCTTCAAGACGTCATAATGAAATAGATAGATAGATAGATAGACAGATAGATAAAAAAGAGAGAGAGAAGAGAGAATGTGAGAGGTATCCAGCGGTATTTTAATCAATGACGCAATACTCTTCAATGACACAATGACGCAATACTCTTCAATGACCCAATGACGCAATACTCTTCAAGACGTCATTATGAAATAGATTGATAGATAGATAGATAGAGAAACAAAGAGGCAGAGAGAAAGAGAGAGTGTGAGAGGTATCAAGCGTTATTTAAATCAACGAGAGGTGTTTTTGTGTCACTTTCCCTTCATCTTCTTCACCTTCGACGTCACCTTCGCCTCCCTTACCCTCCCTCCCTCCCTCATTCTTCACCAGTCCTGTCCCGCGTCCGTCACCGTCACTCTCCGTCATCATCATTCCGTCGTCACCTTCACTTTTCTTTATTGATGGTCATTGTCGCCTCGGAATTAATTTTTCCTAACATATCTTTTCTTTACTGTTGTCACTACCAGGTTCATCTATACTTTATTTATTTTTTTATTATTTGTATCGTCATTTATATATATTTTCCTAAGTTTTCCAGATCATTTGCAATTATTTTCACGTGCCTTTCTATTACTTAACTTTCTTTTACTTGTTCTGATTTATCTAACTTCATCTCTCAGAATGTTTCCTTTGTTAGTCATTGCTTTCATCCAATGTGTCCTTTATAGTTAATTTCATTCGTTTAAAACAAACAAAGAAAAATACATCACTGACATATAATTTATTCATATGTTTAATTATTTTTTTTTATTACGTCCACTTTCTAAGCAATTTCTCTTTTCCTTCATACACATTAACCCGGTAGCAGCGACGCGCCAAATTTGTGGCTATGCCGTGTACCAGCGACGGGCCAAATTTTTCCAATGATATAAACCCCCCCAAAATAGATGATGCATAAACTGATCACAAATGCGTTGATATATATTATGAAACGGCTTGCGTGAGTGACGATTTTTTCTCATTTTTCTCGCTTAGAGGGGCCTTTAAGAAACATGATCCCCGCCTTAATGACTTGGGCACACACCGAAGCTCCTTAACTCGAGGTGGAGTGTAAGGCATCAGGAGAAGTGAATCAGGTTAACAGGAGATCGAAGAGGCCTTAGTGGCACGCCCAACTTTGTGTGTGTGTGTGTGTGTGTGTGTGTGTGTGTGTGTGTGTGTGTGTGTGTGTGTGTGTGTGTGTGCGCTGCCTTGCCTTTTCTATTTGTGCACACGTGTTTATTTTTTATTTTTTTATTGGAGAAAGTCAAGCTCGTAATGTGCCGAACAGGACCACTCTGTATCATGCGACTCCTTAGACTTATACGTAATACTTTTTTTGTGTATTAGATGCAAAACACGTAGATGGAATGTAGATAGATAGATAGATAAATAGATAGATAGATAGAGATAGATAGATAGATATAGAGAGAGAGAGAGAGAGAGAGAGAGAGAGAGAGAGAGAGAGAGAGAGAGAGAGAGAGAGAGAGAGAGAGAGAGAGAGAGAGAGAGAGAGAGAGAGAGAGAGAGAGAGAGAGAGAGAGAGAGAGACAGTCACCCAGCACTAAGTTATGGCAAGAAGACATCATTCCTCCCCTGAAGAACGTTCTTGGGCGCAAACACGATCGTAAACAGCTGAATAGTCGAGCTGAAGGGGAGGTAATAACGGCCTAAATGAAGCGAGAGAGAGAGAGAGAGAGAGAGAGAGAGAGAGAGAGAGAGAGAGAGAGAGAGAGAGAGAGAGAGAGAGAGAGAGAGAGAGAGAGAGAGAGAGAGAGAGAGAGAGAGAGAGAGAATGGGGGGAAAGTATGGAAAGTACAGGGAAAGGAGAGGTTGGAGGGAAAGTATAGAAAGTATAGGGAAAGGAGAGGTAAGGAGAAAAGGAGAGGAGTGAAAAAGGAAAGAGATTAAGTATATAAAGGAGAGAGAGAGAGAGAGAGAGAGAGAGAGAGAGAGAGAGAGAGAGAGAGAGAGAGAGAGTCCGTAATGAAACAGTTTCCTTTAAGTATATTTTGGATCGAAGCGTTACTGTTTCCCTTTAAATTTCCCATTATGAACAGAAGCGTAAGAATGGCGCCTCGATTATTAATATATATAAAAGAGCTGAAAGCAATTCCAGGGGTGTGTATTTTAACCATACTCATAATAGAAGAAAAAAAAACAGTATTACCCGTTCCTTGTATTATTGTCATTCTTGGAAAAAAACATTGACAGTGGGGTACATTTTCAGCATTCCTATAACCATTTTTAGGATATATGTACACGAAATATATACGTACATGGATAGATAGTTTGATTAATATATTGATTGACTGAGTGAGAGATTAATGTAGAGAGAAATCGAGTTGTATATAAATAAAAACATGAAGGTGGGTAGATAGGTATAGATAATGTAGAGAGAGATAGATTTGTATATAAATAAAAACATGAAGGTGGGAGAGAGAGAGAGAGAGAGAGAGAGAGAGAGAGAGAGAGAGAGAGAGAGAGAGAGAGAGAGAGAGAGAGAGAGAGAGAGAGAGAGAGAGAGAGAGAGAGAGAGAGAGAGAGAGAGAGAGAGAGAGAGAGAGAGAGAGAGAGAGAGAGAGAGAGAGAAGAGAAGAGAAGAGGTGTGTGAGGGAGGCATGACCAAGTGCTCTAAACACATTTGAATATCACGGTAGGATTTCATTAACTTTGCATCTCGTAGCGTTAGTAACACTCCCTTTATATCAAACATTCTCGAAATAGGAAGGCAAGTATTTATTCAATCATGTCATGTTGTTTAAGCTGAAAAGAGTTACGACGTTGTGGACAGGCTAATCTAAGAGGTGTTATGGAACGGTAGGAATGAAGGATGGAATGATAAGGATCGGTTAATTCGGAAAGGTGCGATGGAAGGGATATTCTGAAAAGTGTCATTTAAAGATTCATTTAGAGGGTTTTGCAGAAAGGTTAATTTGAAAGATATTATGAAGCAGTAAATTTGAATAGTGTTATGGAACGGTAAATTTGAAAGGGGTTATATGAAGGTGAATTTGAAAGGGGTAATGGAACTGTGATTTTGAAAGGTGTTATGGAACGGTAAATTTGAAAGGGGTTATGGAACGGTAAATATGAAAGGGTTACTCTACAGTTCGTATGAAAAGAGGTAAAGGTCCATTGATTTGTGAGGTGCCATGGAACGGTCAATTAGAAGAGTTACGGAACCATTCACTGAGAAGGTGTTACATCTCGGTTAAAGAAAGCAAGAGGGAGGGGGAGGAGGGAGGAAGAAAGAAAGAAAGAAAGGGAGGGACGGAATGGGAGGGGGGAGGGAGGAAGAGAGAGAGAGGAAGCAAGGGTGAAGGGAAGGAAGGATTAAGTTGAAAGGTGTTGTGGAACGATTAATGTAAAAGGTTTTATGGTAAAGCTGGAAGGTGTTATGGAGCGGTATATTTACATGGTGTTATGGAGTGTATCATCTAGTCACCGCTTCCCCATCACCTTACGCCATTTCTCCAAGCAGTCACATTATGCAAGGGAAGAGAAAAGGAACACAGTCATCGGAATCATCTAGTCACCTCTTACCATCATCTCACGCCGTTTCTCCAAGCAGTCGTATTGTGCAAGGGAAGAGAAAAGGAACACAGTCATCGGAATCATCTGGTCACCTCTTACCATCACCTCACGCCATTTCTCCAAGCAGTCACATTATGCAAGGGAAGAGAAAGGAACACAGTCATCGGAATCATCTAGTCACCGCTTACCATCACCTCACGCCATTTCTCCAAGCAGTCACATTATGCAAGGGAAGAGAAAGGAACACAGTCATCGGAATCATCTAGTCACCGCTTACCATCACCTCACGCCATTTCTCCAAGCAGTCATATTGTGCAAGGGAAGAGAAAAGGAACACAGTCATCGGAAACATCAAGTCACCGCTTACCATCACCTCACGCCATTTCTCCAAGCAGTCACATTATGCAAGGGAAGAGAAAGGAACACAGTCATCGGAATCATCTAGTCACCGCTTACCATCACCTCACGCCATTTCTCCAAGCAGTCACATTATGCAAGGGAAGAGAAAAGGAACACAGTCATCGGAATCATCTGGTCACCTCTTACCATCACCTCACGCCATTTCTCCAAGCAGTCACATTATGCAAGGGAAGAGAAAAGGAACACAGTCATCGGAATCATCTGGTCACCGCTTACCATCACCTCACGCCATTTCTCCAAGCAGTCATATTGTGCAAGGGAAGAGAAAAGGAACACAGTCATCGGAATCATCTGGTCACCTCTTACCATCACCTCACGCCATTTCTCCAAGCAGTCACATTATGCAAGGGAAGAGAAAAGGAACACAGTCATCGGAATCATCTAGTCACCGCTTACCATCACCTCACGCCATTTCTCCAAGCAGTCATATTATGCAAGGGAAGAGAAAAGGAACACAGTCATCGGAATCATCTAGTCACCGCTTACCATCACCTTACGCCGTTTCTCCAAGCAGTCATATTGTGCAAGGGAAGGGAAAGGAACACACTCATCTCCCCAGCCGCTCCCTCAGCATCGGCACGTCGTGAGGGGCGAGGCGTTGTGGTACGGCCGCTTTAAGGGGAGCATGTGGCGCTAATATTATTGCTTCACAGAAAAAAAATAAGTAAATGCTCTTATCGTATACGTGAAATAGTTGTGCTTGAGATTACTTCAAGATAGCGAGCCGTTTCATTTGGGAATATCGCATTGTAGGAGAAGATCGTTATGGGATGGTTCCTATACGGCAGAAATTTATATGGTGGGCTTAAGAAAATGTGAGTAAAATAGTTATGATTGCGTTTACTTCTCCATTCCCCTATCATCAGTATATGGGAAGCTTGAGATTATTTCAAGATAGCGAGCCGTTTCATTTGGGAATATCGCATTTTAAGAGGAGATCGGTATGGGATGGTTTTTATATGGCAAAAATATATATAGTGGGCCTAAGAAAATGTGGGTAAAATAGTTATGACTGCGTTTACTTCTTCATTCCTTTATCATCAGTATACAGGAAGCGCAAGAGCGTTACGGAATGTTCCTTTAACCAAGCCGCTTGTTAATGTGACCCCGTTAAGAACACACACAACGGAACACTGCACCGACAACACGAGAGTAGAATATTTGTACTTTCCTTAACACCCCTAAAATGCATTCAGTTAGGATAAACACACTGTGAAAGACGGAATACCTTAAAAACAAAAATTACCTGAGACACACCACAAAAAATAGATATAATAACAATTACAATAAAAAATAACAATTCCTTTAGCGTTATTTCGAAGTGATGTGCAAGAATAAGACATACTAACCGAAAATTTATATAACGAATAGATATAATGACAAACAACAAGTAAATACACAATACACACAATAACTAACAATCCCTTTGACCTCAGTGTGTCGTGAAGGTCAAAATTAAGACAAAAAAATAACTAACTAACAATTCCTTTGACCTCAGTGTGTCGTGAAGATCAGAATAAAGACAAACAAATAAACAAAATAAATAAAACGAATAGATGTAGCGATAAAACAACAATAAAATAACAAAACACATTCAATAACCAACCATTCCTTTGGCCTCAGTGTGTCGTGAAGGGCAGGAGCGTTAGGGAACCTTTCCTTTAAGCATGTTGTGGCGTTGCCCGGGCGGCCTGACCTGACGCAGCACGAGGGGGAGGGGGAAAAGGGCTGAAGTAGGTCATGCGGTGTTGCCTTTTTGCATCATGCCGGCAGAAGGAGGAGGAGGCGGCGGGGGGGGGGGGGGTCTTTGAAGGGGATCGTTCGGGCTTGCTATTTCTCCGTCTTTCTCCATTTTTCATTTCGCAGCCAAAGTCGGTAAAGGATTGAGGAATATGTATTGAATTAGGGAAGTCATATTACGTCCTCTATCTCTCTCCTTCCCTCTTTGTGTCTCTCTGTCTGTCTTTGTTTCTGTCTGTCTGTCTGTCTGTCTGTCTGCCTCTATTGGCTTTTCACATCGGCTTGACCTCATTTCTTTTATTTCCTTTTGATGTTTTTTTTCTCTCACTCTTTCCTCACTGCTCATTCCTCCTCCTCACCCTCGTTTCTTCCTCCAACTCTCCTCTCCTTCTCCCTTCTCCTCCTCCTCCTCCTCCTCCTCCTCCATTCCTTCGTCTTCCTTCTTATTTTTTTTAATCGTCCGTTCCTCTCCCTCTTCCTCCCTCCATGTTCTCATTTTCCGTTTTCTCCTTCCTCTCTTCTCTTCTCCTTCTTCCTTCTCGTTCTCCTCCTCCTCCCTTCCTTCACTTTCTCACCGTCCGTTCTCCCTCTTTCCTCGTCCTCCTCATCCTCCGTTCCCTTCTCCATCTATCCTTCTCCCTTCTCCTCCTGTTTCTCTCTTCCTTCACCTTCCTTCTCCTTTTTTTCTTCTTTGTTACTTTCTGTTTCCCTTCCTCCCCCTTCCTCTTTTTCCTCATTCTCCGTTTCCTTCTCCATCTATCCTCTTCCCTTCTTCTCTTCTTCGTGTTCCTTCTTTCCTTCGCCTTCCTTCTCCTTTTTTTCTTTTTTACTCTGTTCCTCTTTCTCCCCCTTCCTTTTTTCCTCATTCTCTATTTCCTCCTCCCACTCTCCTCTTCCTTTCTCTTCTCGTCCTCATTATTCTTCTTTCCTTCATTTTTCCTCTTATTTTCTTCCTGATCATCCTTTCCTCTTCCTCTTCCTCCTCATCTTCCGTTTCCTCCTCCATCTCTCCCCTCCTCTCTTCTCGTCCTCCTCATGTTCCTCCCTTCCCTTACCTTCCACCTTCTCCTTAATTAGCTCTCTCACACCTGTCAGTACCTGGGTATCACACCTGTGTATGCACGTCATTTAGATGTAGAGGTAACGTAACACACACACACACACACACACACACACACACACACACACACACACACACACACACACACACACACACACACTCTGGCTTTTTTGTTTTTGTTAGTTTGCCTGTCTGTCTGTCTGTCTGTCTGTCTGTCTGTGTCTCTGGTAGTCTGTCTCGAAGAACAAAAACAAGAAAATTAAAAGAACAAGAACAAGAACAAGACCAAAAACAAGAACAAGCAAAACAAGGAAAAGAACAACAAAAAAATAGAAAAAAAAGATAAAACCGACAATCATCACACACATACACACACACACACACACACACACACACACACACACACACACACACACACACACACACATCCTAATCGTTCCCACACACAAACACACAAACACACACACGCACACACAGAACTTTGAACAGCTGTCAATGGGCTGTTAAGTGGCTATCTGAGGAAGGTGTTCATTTCCCGAGGCTTGTCTCATTATCACTTCATCTTCACCTGCCACTCAAGGCCGGGTGAGGAGGGTCAGCTGCCTTAGTTGACTGCACCTGCCCCAGCGAAGGTGTGTCGGCGGCGCGGTTAGGGTGTTGGATCTCACTTTCTTTTTGGCTTTCTCATTTCTTTCTTTTCTTTCCTCTTGTAATTTTTTTTTCTTTTCTCTTATTTCTGTTTTTGTTTTGGTTTTGGTTCTTGTTTTTGCTTTTCTTGTTCCTGTTTTTTTCTTGTTTTTTGTTCTTTTTATATCTTCTCTTTCTCCTTGTCTGTCTTTTCTTTACCTTTTCTCCTGTTGTCATTCTCTTCTTTTCTCTTCTCTTCTTCTTTTTCTTCTCTTTTCATCAGGTTTTCTTTCTCAGTTTTCTTTTTTTTATCTTCTCTCTCTCTCCTTGTCTCTCTTTTCTTTACCTTCTCTCCTGTTGTCACTCTCTTCTCTTCTCTTCTCCATTTTCTTCTCTTTTCCTCAAGTCTCGATTCTCTTTTTTATCTCCTTTTCTCTTATATTTGTCATTTTCTTTCTCTTCTCTTCCGTTCTCTTCTCTTCTTTCCAGGTATCCTTTTTCTCTTCATTCTTACTTCTACTCTTTCTCTTTATCTCTCTCTTCTCTTTCTCTTCTCTTCCCTTCTCTTCTCTTCTTTCCAGGTCTTGATTTTCTTTTCATTCTTACTCCTTCTCTTTCTCTTTATCTCTCTCTTCTCTTTCTCTTCTCTTCCCTTCTCTTCTCTTCTTTCCAGGTCTTGATTTTCTTTTCATTCTTACTCCTTCTCTTTCTCTTTATCTCTCTTCTCTTTCTCTTCTCGTGTCATTCTCTTCTCTCTCTTTTGCGGATCTCGTTCCTCACTTTTTATCTCCTCTCTCTCCTCTCTCCTTTTTATCTCTCAGCAAGAAAAGGGAGAAAGAAAACGAAGAGTGATGATTTGGAATGGAAAAAAGAGGTCCATTGATGATACTGGAAAGAAGAAAAGGATAAGAAATAGAATGAAGGGGAAGACGAAAAGTAGAAAAAAAGGATGAATGGGAGAAGGAGAAGGAGAAGGAAAGAGAATAAAAAAACGAAAAGAATAATTAAAGAAACGAAAAGAAGGAGAAGAGAAAAAGATAAGAGGAGGAGGAGGAGGAGGAAAAGGACAAGGTAAAAGAACAAAAGAAACAAAGAATAATTGAAGAAACGAAAAAAAAGAAGAAAAAGAAAAAAATAAGAAGAGGAAGAGGAGGAGGAGGAGGAGGAGGAGGCCCTTCGGTCACTCACAAAGGGCGTTTTTTACATAAGCTAACACTCTTACCCTTCGCTCTTCTGAAGGAGGAGGAGGAGGAGGAAGAAGAGGAGGAGGAGGAGGAGGAGGAGGAGGAGGAGGAGGAGGAGGAGTCTCTTTCATCCCATCCGTGATAACCTCTTGTGCTCTCCTGTCGCTTCAGAAGAGAGGAAGAAAAAGAAGAGGAAGAGATGAAGAGGAAAGAGGAGGAAGAGAGAGAGAGAGAGAGTAAAGGAGGGAGGAAGCAAAGGAGTAAGAACGGGAGAATAGAATAGGGAGGCATACAGAGAAGCTGAATAAAGGGAGAGAAAAAAGAGAGAGAGAGAGAGAGAGAGAGTAGCAGGCAGCCGAATACTTTCTCACGGTGACATAGAAATTCCATAGAAATGACACTTAACTCCCTCAAAAACCTTTCTAGAAGCGCTGACACACTTTCCTTTCTTCTTTCCGTCACTCCTTTTTCTCCTTAAAAGTTCGTCACGTGGCTGAGAATAGATGGTAGGCGGATGAGAAGGGAATCAGATCGCTCTTATAGTTGCCGTTAATGGTTCTAAATCTCTTCAGGAGCTTTTGTTTGTGTTGGCGGAGAGAGGATCGAACACCGTATTGTCTTTCCTAGGAGTAAATCAGATCGCTCTTATAGTTCCCCTGAAAGGTTCTAAATCTCTGTAGCAGCTTTTGTTTGTGTTGGCGGAGAAAGAATCGAAAACAGTATTGTCTTTTCTATGTGATATCTGACCAAGAGGTTCAAGAGGTGGAGCATCATGACTTTACTATTGAAAGGAATTTATGTAGTTTGTTAGTAATGTCACGTTTTTCGTTTTCATGTGTTTTTCCTGAGATGATTTTCGTTTTTTTCTTTTTCTCGTTTTCTTTCTTACTATTTTTTGTTCTCGTTGTTGGTCGGTTTTGTTCTTATTTCTGTTTTTGTTTTTGTTCTTGTTCTTGCTTTTCTTGTTCATGTTTTTTTGTTCTTCGAGACAAACTAACTCACCGAAAGACAGATAGACAGACAGACAGACAGACAGACGAACAGACAGACTATAGAAAATACAAATAGATTATCGATTCTTTAAGTAAAAAATGACAGACAGACAGACGGACAGACAGACCCACAAACATACAAATAGAGTATCAATTCTGTAAAAAAAAAATGTATGTGATGGGCAGTGTAGAGGAAGGAAGGGAGGGGGATGGGAAGGGAAGTTGGCGGGGGGCGGGGGGGCTGCTTCAGGAGGGAAACGGGAAGAGGAAGGAAGAAAAACTGGAATAAAACTAGTGCTGTACAAAGTTACCGAGTCTTTTTGGATTACGTAAGAATGGAGGAGGAAATGACGGAGGGAGGGAGGGAGGGAGAAGGAGGGAGGGAGGAGGAAATGACAGAGGGAGGGAGGGGGGGAGAAG